>NW_020664409.1:73738105-73744175 GCF_002925995.2 Terrapene triunguis
TGTGTGTGTGTGTGTGTGTGTGTGTGTGTGTGTGTGTGTGTGTGTGTTTTTTAAACTACACATCTCACCATGTAGTCACTAATGGCTGGTCTACCCTGAAAAAGTTATATCGGCATCCACACACCCTGACAGACAGTTAAGCTGACCTAATCCCTGGTGTAGACAGTGATAGGTCAAGAATTTTTCCATCAACCTAGCTAGTGCCTCTCAGAGGCAGATTACCACAGTGATAGGAGAACCCCTCCTATTGCTGTAGTGCCTACACTGAAGCGTTCGAAGCATAAACATAGCCTAAGAAAGTGCTCCAAAATGAATCACATGTTAATTGATGTATTGTCATCTTCATCAGTCCTCACTCATACAATCAGTTTCAGTGTCTGCTGCTGCTCCTACTTCTTGCTAAGCAGCAACAGAATCAGATTAACAGGATGGGTCAGTTTCATTGCTACCCATAGGATTCTGAATAGTACCAAGCAAAAGGCCATGTCAATTTTACTCAGCTGCTGGTGAAAGATATGAGAAGATGCAGAATTATTTGCTGGATTTATTCAAGGGAATGGGATCCCAAAAATGGGGTTAAAGTATCAGAGACCCCTTTCCATCATCTTCTTACAACAACTAGGCAACTCTGGAAAGGGCAGAAGAGAAGATGATTTTCCTGTACTGCAGCTGAAGGGGGTTTATCAGATACTTATTAGATAGACAGATATGAAACATGGAGTCCACAGGGAAGAGTCTATGAACAGAACTCTGGAAGAAATCTTAGCACCCTTTTCAGAAACTGCGGGGAGAGCATAAAGGAGTTCAGCTTCTCACCAAGGCATTGCCCCTGGGTTCACAGAGATCACCCACCCATCCTCATCTTTCATATCTACTGTGGGCTATTAGGCATCTGCTAAATTTTCCAAGTCCTACTCACCTCATCATTCTGTTCTTTAGAGAGAGTGAAATAACTGATAAAATGGAACCTATTCACTCACCTCAGTGGAGTAGTAACTCAAACACCATGATAATTTATGTAACAACTATTTCATAGCTGGACCATTTTAGCAGAAGTATCCAGCTAATATGCTTCCCCAATTTGGGTGAATTCCTTAGACATTAGAGACTGAAGAAGGTTTCTTCAATCAGGTCATCTAGTTCTAGTCCATCCATGTGGGAAGTGCAGTATTGCTCCATAAAATATATTCTATACATTTTTCTAGACTTTATACACTGGGCTTCCACCATTTCTCTAACAGATCTACTCCACACTGTAATTAGTTTCCACCATTAGGAGACCCTTCCTCTTCACTAGTGTCTCTGAATATGATGCTTCCACAATGCTTCCCACAGTCTGGAAAAACCAGGGCTACGCCTAAAACTAGGCTTTTTATCAGCATAGCGCTGTGCTAGCCACCAAGGCACTAGAATGAATAACACACTGTCTCATGGTCAAAACAGTAGACATACTTTAGAGTCCCTAAAGAAAACGTAGGCTAAGAATGCTTTGGCTTCTAGGTTTTCCAAATGTCTGGTTCCAATAGCCTTGAATACGGTTCATTAAAAAAATAAATAAAAATAAAAAACACCACACACATATCCCCAAACCAAACACCATAATATTTGACTGAAATTCAAAAAGTGACTGAATTTTACATTGGTATTTGATATTAAGCTATAGAGTGGCTCCAATCAGAAAAGTTAATGTAACCCTCTTTGCGTGTGTGCTTCCCCTCAAAAAAAAACTGGAATTTTTTGGGTGGTCAGGTGAGGGAGCCGGAGCCAGGGGAGGGGGATCAGAGTGGATGGGATGAAGATTTCAGTTGTCTCTGGTTATGAACCCAATATTGGACACAGTTAAATCGTGTAGAATTTGTTGTACAATAATTTGGAATAAGATGTAGATAACTTACCTAAGTTCAGGCAAAGGTGATGGATTTATGAAGAGGTTTCTGAACCTGTATTTCTTGAATCTGGAAAAGTCAGTAGCTGCCATTTCCTTGTGGGGTGTTTCAATAATTATGCAGGGGGAGATGCCTCCTGATATTGTGGGTGGCCAACAACTCTACAATGTAAGTAAAAAAAAATTTTAAGTGCTGACTTCACCTGCCCAGTTTGCTTTTGAGATAGATAAAGTAGTAACAGAATAAAATAAATCAAGAAATTATTAAATAACTTCTATTGTGTACATGTAACCTATCTAGTTTCAGCATCCTTCAAAATGCTATAAGTAATTTCGAAAACATAAGCAAAATGTGTAAGAAGTTAACTTGCTCTTCAGAACTAAGAGCTAGTTTATTCAAGTGTTCCAGGATATACATACGGGTATTGAAAAATTAGAAAACAAAAGAATGACTTTCTAGTCAAGATGAAACCACCACATGCACATAATTCTGATAAATCAAAGGAACCTGGCTTTTGGGAGGTAAATAACTTGTGATTTACCAACCAAGGTGTAACTAATCCATTGCTTGAACCATCAATTTATTCATTTATTTGTGGAACAATGATGTTCTTGAGTACCTAAAATGTCATGGGAAACACGGCAGCCAATTCCACTATCTACTTTTCATCTGGGGAAGATAAGGAGGAAAAAACAGACATGAACTATCTACAGCACCTCAGTGGAGACACAGCGACATATTATCTTCAATTACCTATTCAAGGGGAAAACCTATTTAGTGAGATGGAACTATCCGATTGCAACTAGTTAATAAAGTAACTTTTACACCTATATAGCACCTTCCATCTCCAGCTCTCAGAACACTTCACAATCAACAGGTTTAGCTTCAGATCATTCATTTGATATAGTAGTATTCCCATTCTTTTAAAACCAGAAGACATTGATTTTCCCCAAAGTCATAGTCAGGTCTTGTCTACAATAGTTAAAGTGCTATTTTAATCTGCTTTAGTTAAACCAAAATAAGAGGGCTTTCACTGGTTTAAGAGTGCCTTATCTCGGTTCATTTTAAACTGATTCCTAAGAGACTTGAGAAAAAACAAAATAAACCTGGTTTAAACTGAAATAAGAGCACCCACATAGCCTTTTCACCCATTCAACTAAATAGGTTTAATTTAAGCTGTGGTTTTAAACTAGCGTAACATTCTTGTTAGACAAACCCTGGAATTAATCCCATTTTAAATCCACACAATACCTCATTCAAGAATAACTTTCCACATATAGATAAGCCTTCGGCCTGTGGCAGAGGTGGGCATACAACCGAGAAGTCCTGTGCCTGAACAATGATACTCTCTACTTCAGTAAAGTAGTAGCTTCCCCTCACCACCCAATTTACATCTTCCAGTGGCAAATGTATATATAAAACGGGGAGACTCCTCCCCTCCCGTTCCAATATGTTTTGTATGCATGAATGCATTACCTTAATCTCATACTGATGTCTTTTAATGACCTTTTCATCTTCTCCTTTCTTGATATCCTGTTGAGAAAGACATTAATTGATCAATGCCCTTCAACCATACTGTCATATAAAGCAGTGTGCAGAGTAAACCACCACTATCTTGCACCACTTCCTAATCATGTGTTCTACTGAGAAGAACACATTTCTTCCCTGTTCCCCCTACAGTGGCAGGTATAGGAAACGAATCTTCCAATCCTGCGTATTTCCAGGTAAGTTAGTCCCCTGCTCACCTCTGTTGCTCTCCTTTTCTTGGTCTGGAGAGGCTCTGGTGCCTGCAGCTCTTGTGGAGACTCTTCCTGACAGGGGGATGGGGGTGGCGGCAGCAGCTGCTGCTTGGCTTGCAAACGACTACTGGAGAGGAGAAAAACATATATAGCATGAAGAGAGCAGCTGTTGTTAAATGGACACAGGTTAGTTTGGTTTGGTTTATGAAGCTGACAGAAATTACCTGCGTCTTGACATCTTCCTTGGGTTGTAGAATCCCTTCCTGGAATGAGGAAAGAACAATAACTTAGTCCATAGACATGAGAGGAGAAATATAGGACAAACTATGGAGCCTAACTCAGATTTAATACCAAGGTTTGTGTGCTGCACATTTCAAGCACTGGCGCTTACACCAGTAGGCATCAGAGCACAAATATTTTACTAATGCAAAGTATGTGTGCACATATGTACAAATATACAGTGTGCATGTATTTTATATCTACATAATCGCACAATGTAGGTTATACAGATGCACAATCAGGTTCACCACTAGTGTAAATCCATGGTTTCCAAAATACATGTGCCCATGTACACCAGTAGCAAATTTTATTCACTGCATTTGTACAGGGAATCGGGGGGGATGCTTCATCTAGGTCAGTGGTTCTCAAACTTTTGTACTGGTGACCACTTTCACATAGCAAGCCTCTGCGTGTGACCCCTCCCCCTTATAAATATATAAAAAAGTGTTTTTAATTTAACACCATTATAAATGCTGGAGGCAAAGTGGGGTTTGAGGTGGAGACTGACAGTGTGCAACCCCCACATGTAATAACCTCATGACCCCCTAAGGGGTCCCAACCCCCAGTTTGAGAACCCCTGATGTAGGTGGTGGAGAGGGAATTCAGCGTGTGCAAGGAGAGAGAGGGGACACTAAGCCCAGGCCATCTCTTCTTCCCCACCTTCAGTGTGTTAGTGTAGCATATTGGTCTATTATACATAAATACACACCCACATTAAACAAACACCATATATTTTATATGCGTTGCCATATTTTTATTATTACACATTCGTCTAATGTATATACACAGTGTAATGACATATTTAAAAACACACACACAGTGGTTGTGTGTACTCACCCACCCTATGTACAGAGCCAGACATCTCTTCCTCGCCCATCTATTCCTGTCCCCTGCACCCCGGAGCTGCTACGCCTCTCCCCACCCCAGCTCTGAGAGGACTCTAGCCGGGACCCCAGGGCTCCCTGCCCTCTGTGGCTCTGCGCGCTGCTCCGGCCCCTGAAATGCCGGTTCCGCGCCAATTTAGAGAGCGGGGAAGAGCAGGCGGCAGCGGCCTGGGGCTGGGCTCAGGGCGTCCCTCTGGTGCTGCCTGCCCCGCTCCACCCCCGGGACCTGTCGGGGACCCATCCCCCCGCGTGTCACAGGGCAGGGGGTCCACGCGGGCGGGCACTTTGCTCCCCCTCCCGCGCGGGGCCAGCTCCCTCCAAAAAGGCAGCCCCTTCCCCGCGGTGCCCCTGCACCCTCCCACCCGGGCAGGGTTAACTAGGGAGCCCTCACATGCCCCCCCCCCCTCTGGGCGGTATAATGGGGCCAGCCCGGAGCTGGATTAGCCGCCCCAGCCGGATTCCCCACCCCCTTCCCTCCCTGCACCGAGCCAGTCTCCCTCCAAAACCTCAGGCACAGGCGTCCCGGCCCCCACTCCAACGGGGGCCAGCGCGGGACGGGGTTACCCCAGAGCTGGAGGGGGGCTGCAGCCGACACCACCGTCACCCCGCGGAGGGAGGCGCAGCCCCCGGCGTGCTCCGGGGCCCCCCCATGCTCAGAGGGACTCGCGGGGGGCGCCCGCCAGACACCTTTCCCCAGCCACTCTCCCTCCAAAACAGCGCCCGGGCAGACATCCCGCTGCGCCACCCGCCTCGGCCCCGCCACCGCGCGGGCCCAGTCCCCACCCATCGCCCCGGAGCGGGCCCTCCAGAGCCGGGCGCCGCCGCCCCCCCAGCCCGCAGGAGGGGGTGCAACAGGCACCTCAGCGCCTCCCCCGCCTCCCATCTGTCCCCCCGCCGCGCCCCAGGCTCAGGGACACCCCCTCATGCATTGCCTGCCCGCCTGCCTGCCCGCCCGACCCCCAGACCCTTCACCCGGGCGCACCTCACCCGCTGCCGCCCGGCTCAGTGCTGCTCAGCTGGCGCCGGCGCCAAGCCCCTATATACTGCCGCCCGGGCCCTCCCCTGCGCATGCGCGTATCCCGGCTCATCACCCCCCGTCATCGTCCCTCCCTGCAACACCCAGGCCCTACTCACCCCCCCACACGTGCACAGCCCCCTTCCTCCCCATGCAGCACCGGGCACCCCCAGGCTGCTGCCCTCTCCAGCAGTCCCCCACCCTCCCTCTCCTACGTGAGCCCCACTGGACAGCCTTCCCTGTCCCATGTGCTCTGCCCCCAACACA
>NW_020664409.1:73744185-73783342 GCF_002925995.2 Terrapene triunguis
TCTGCCCGCAATACAGCACCGGCTAGGCAGCCTTCCCTGCCCCCAACATTGCCAGGGCCCCATCTAGACAGCCTTCCCTGCCCCCAGCACGGCCCAGGGCACCCCAAACTCGCTGCTTCCAGGGGCAGGGCAGGGCACAGCAGCCTCACCCCTGCAGGGATATGCAGCCTCATCTCAAGTTTCCTATGTCCCCACACAGGCACCGACTTACATACAAACACTGCTATGCCCCAGTCCAGCACACGACACGCCAGGCTACTGCAACTCCCAGAGGAAGGGCAGCCTCACGCCCTGCTCCCCATACACACACCACGAACTCCTTACACCTCTCCCCGTCGTCTCCGGCCCAGCCCGTACAGTGCGCCCGGGATTCCTGCTCCGGGGGTGCAGCAGGGAACAGCACAGCTGTCAGCACCCGCCGCCTTCCCCCTACAGCCAGCACACGCCGCCGCCCAGCGCGGGCTGGCGCGGAGCTCCACCCCCGGGCGGAGCCAGGGGCAGCCTCGAGCCAATGGGGAGGGAGAAAGGGCCGACAACGTGGACCTGGCTGCAAAATGTAAACACAGAGCTGTGCGCGGCGTGGCTCCCACAACAGTGAATTTAAAATCCGGCAGTGTGACTGTGTATCTACACATAATAATGGCATGGCACGAAGCTGGCGTTTTCTCTGTGTCACCATTGCAGATATTTGTGTTTAAATAAGACATTTCTTCCTTACAGCCCCACTGGTGAATAAATTCTTCATATTTAGCACTTGCCCTGATAGTTTGTATAGTACTTTGAACTAGTCCCCATCACACTCCTGCAGGGAAAGTATGATTTCTATAAATGGGGAAACTGAGGCTGAGTTGCTCAGATCAGCACAGCAAATCGGTAGACCTGCCGTTACAATACAGGATTTCCTGACTAAACCCTCTACCATGCTGTGGTCCCCTGACATCACTCCGTTGCCACTACCTGTTGGGATGTCACAGACAGATTTAGGATTTCATTTCAGGATCAAATGGGGGGGGGGGGAATAGTTTGTGAATACATAAACCACTTCTTAGTTGGCATACATAGTAAGTTAGGAGAAACACAAATTTCTATTTAAGTCTGATATATCTGAGGGTTTTCCTCCGTCTAAGGTCTCTTAGCGCTTTAGAAGTCTGTGTTCTGTTTAACTAGAGAGAAACTAGCTTACACAATACTCCTAATACCGATGGCCTCACCGGAAGAGCACCTTCTCCCCTCCCCAGTTTCAGTTAGATGGCAGCATTAGCATCACTATGTTTCAGCATCGTTTGAGGTCCTTTAATTCTCATTACTCAGGTGCTGTATTAGTCTGACTGACATAAAAGTGCATGATATTTAATAGGAGTCTATGGCTAAATTTGGACCTTCTTCTTGGTCATCATGACTCTCTCATCAATTCACTCCTAAATCAGCAGCAACTTTGAGTTCAGAGTATCTCTTGAATAGAACAGACTTTTCCAAGTCACTCAGTAGGAATGGTGAGCAATTAAAATGTAAAAGTCCCCAAATGTTTCACAAAACATTAACGTGTTTTTAAAAGAGCTCTCAGGTCTAAAGTCCACAGAGATTTTGGAGAGATAATGTAAGTTATAAGAACAAAGCTTGAATGGTTATAGTTTCTGCAACTAGAACTCCCCAAAATGAAAAGATATTCAACTTTATACACAGTTTAAGAGGACATTATTTTTTAAGATTCTACCCTAGTATTTTTCTTGTCCTCCTCTCTTCCACCTTCTGTGTCTCAGGCCTTGTCTAAACGCAAACTTTCAACATTTTAAAATCCATTTTAAAATAGATTTAGTTAAACCAATGCAAACTCCTGTGCAGATGTTCTGAAATTGGTTTACAGCTGGTTTATATCAATTTGCCTTAATTCAGTATAAAGCAGCAATAAGCCTATTCAAGCGTGTTGCACAGGGGGCATACTGGTTTCAATAAATACATTTTTAAAACAATTTTGCTTAAAATGGTGCAAGCTGTGTGTGTAGACAAGGCCTCAGGCACCCCCTTCCTATGTATTGTTGTCTCCGCCCCCATCACCTCTCTAAACACTTATGTTCCTCCTCCTTCCATTCTCTCCCCCCCCCCCACAGTGTTATATCACATAACAAAATTACACACAATTTTCTGATAGCCTAAAGGCATGACAAGAAGTACAAATATATGCACTTTTTATTCCTTTCTTTTTATTGCTTTGCCATTTCAAAGCGCAATAAAAAGCAATATATTATATCAAAGGTTAAGATGTTATAATAGTTTCATTGGCAAACAGACTATTTCAACATATAGTAAGCTCTTTGGGGCAGGGACTGTCTTTTAATTCTGTGTGCACAATGTCTAATACAATAGAGCCTACATTTCTGTCCACTGCCACAATACAATAAACAATGTCTTACAATAGTATGTGATAGATATCCAAGGCCAATGTCTTTCACAATTCTACAAAACTGCCACAGGATCTAATCTTTAATTTTTGACAAGTTACATTGCTAGTCCTTCTGATTAAGAAGAAAGCTTCCAAATGTAAATCAAAGAAAAAACAAACAATGTGGTATTTACTGTTCACGTCTGTAAGTAGCCTAAAAGCAATCCAGGTGAGATGTGAACTTCCACTATTCATTGCAATGGAGTTAATTTTGAAAACTAGAAGTGAGAATATAAAATGCCATTGTTAACTATTTCACTACTGATCATTTTAAAATAAGCATTCAGTCTATGTGCTTACTATGGGTAGGCACAGACAGATATTTAGGCCTCATTTAGGCAAGGATTGTATAACATTAGCACGTGTTAACATGCCAAGTAATACATTTTAACAGTCTATGGTAGACAAAGTGCACTGCCTTTAACACATTAGCTTTAGTTCAGCCAGGCTTCACACATGAAAGCCAATGTGGCAATAAGTCAAACCAAAGAGCCATATTTCTTTGATTCTCAATAGTATCACTTTCCTTCTTTATCTAGATACATTTGGAGCCCTTGATCTTTACTCATGATGGAAATACTCAGTAGTCCTAAACTAGAGGAAAACCAGTTTCTTTTGCTTCAAGTCTCAATTACAGTGGAAGAAGATGGCTCTGTCAGATAGTCTTACCCTTGTCTCTATGTGACTGAAAGTTTGGTCTTTTGCCTTCAATACTAATAAAGTTAATGGCTCCCCCAACCACAATCACATCCTTGTTATTCTCAGTTGCTCCTCCAAATGGCTTCTCAGCCTATTAGAAAGGCATCCATTTCTATATCCCTCTGCAATCCCTACACTGAGGAGCAACACCTGTTAATAATAGTGTATTAACCCTCTCCTTACCTAACACTGCATATGGTCTCACACTGACACTCAGAAAGGAGAGGACTGATTTTCTTCAAACTTTCTAACACAAATTCACCTCTGAGTTGTGACTAAGCATGAGGAATTTCAGTTCAAGAAGTAGTTTTGGGAGTAAGTTCTAAGCCACTGAAAATAGGAACATAAAAATAAAATACTGAATGCTTTTCATGAACAAAATACTTTATAAATATCTAACTAATTCCCACATCACCCCTATGAAGCAGGTAGAATACTATTTCCATTTCATAGAGGGGGAAAGTGAGTTAGAGGTTAAGGGACTTGCTCTAGCACTGGGTTTCTTGTCACTGCCAACACCCAAGCCTAGGTCTTCTGAGCTGGGAATTATACCAAGCTGGGTCTGGTTCCTGACTGGTGAGAGACCAGGCTGATTCAGACAATGTTATCAAACCTGCAGCTGTAGAGGACCCTTGTCTCTTGGGGGTTTTTTTCCTACAAAGGCAAGTTGAAGTTAGTTTAACGTTCATTGATTACACTTCTCTGTGTCATGGTGTATGATATAGCCAGTGCTGGCTGTAAGCTTGAAAGTGATAATAATTTAAGCCCCTGGGAATCTGAATTTCTCTAAATTCCCCACTCCTTATCTTGGCCATAGCTGGGACACAATGCAGGTTTCCACTCACCACCTTTAACATAGGAAGTCCCCATCCACTATTTCCCATACTCTCTCCACAGACACATGCAGCACTTCTAGACAGATTCCCTATTATCCCACCCCTATAGGTCTACACCTCTGCCCCCACAGCTGGCATGGGAAAGGAGTGTGGATCAAATGGGGTGGAGGATGTTGCACACTGGACCTTGGAGGGCAATCAAATTACTATGCAGAAACCAATGGATTTGCTTGAACTGGCCCTGATCAGAGGGGGGTGGTTAAAGCTGAATTGCAAATACCCACATTCCCTTTCTCTGTTTCTATGTGATGTGTAAATTACTGCCTAACAGACTTTCAGCTTTGAAATTTGATTTCTGGGGTTACAGCTTAAAGTTCAATCTGGAATCTGGTCATTTTCAGCCATGCTCAGTGGCAATATTATGGCTATACCATGAATTTAATGCAGGTAGCATATGTTGAGGTTTGTGTGCCCACTCTGAGGCCTGGTCTACACTAGGAATTTCCATTATATAGCTACGCCTCTTGGGGTGAAAAAAATCCACACCCCTGAGAGACAAAGCTATACCAACCTAGCCCCCAATTGAGACAGTGCTAGGTCAATGGAAGAATTATTATGAACCCCTCCTGCCAGCATAGGTAGTATCTACATTAAAGAGTTACAGTGATGCAGCTGCAGCGGTGCCACTGTAGCATTTTAAATGTGGACATACCCCTATTCTTTCTCCCCAGGTTTCAGACCCATCTCCTCATCCACAAAGTGTGTGGCAGCTGGCCAGCTCCCATCTTCCACATGCCAGAAACCCTGGTAACCAGCAAAGATGCCCACCTGCTCTGTTTCCCCCTCCCAAAAGGAGGTCTCTGAGAAGACCCATTATAGGAAAAATGTGAGTCTTGTAGCAGTCAGCTGAATTCTCCTTTACACTGAAGTCATATTTTTAGTTATACTTACTGCTGGGACTTCTCTTTGTGAGGCTGTAACAATGAGAAGACCATGTTTTGGGAGGTAGTGTTGTTTTGTGGTACTGCCCAGGACTGAGAGTCAGGAGTTCTGAATTCCATTCAGAGCTATGTGAACTTGGACAAGCCACAACCTCTCTCTGCCTCATGTTCCCCATCCATAACAAAAGGATACAGCTACCTGCCTCCCAGATATGGTAGAGGATTAGTTAGTGCAGGGGTCGGCAACCTATGGCACGCGTGCCAAAGTTGGCACGCAAGCCGATTTTTCCTGGCACGCGGCGTGGGCTGAGCCGCTCAGCCCCGCCGCCACTCTGGAGTTCCCGCTGCCAGCTGCCGGCTCCTGCGGGACCCGCCGCGGGTCCAACTCAGCACCTGCTGCTGGCCTGGGGGGAAGGAACCCCAGGCTGGCAGCGGGCTGAGACCCCGGCTGGCAGGAGCCGCTGGTGAAAACCCCAGAGCCGTGGCGGGCTGAGCCGCTCAGCCTGCCCCGCTCTGGAGTTCCCGCTGCCGGCTCCTGCCAGCCGGGGTCCCCGCGGGTCCAACTCAGCACCTGCTGCTGGCCTGGGGGGAAGGAACCCCAGGCTGGCAGCGGGCTGAGACCTCAGCTGGCAGGAGCTGGGGGCAGAAACCCCAGAGTGGCGGCAGGCCGAGCCAGTCGCTGCTCTGGCCGCTGGCCCCTTGCCAGCAGGGGTCTCTACTGCGCAGCTCCACTCACCTTGCTTCCGGTTGGAGGCTCTCTTGCAGACAGGGTCCAGGCCTCCAGCCCTGCTCAGGCCTACCAGCCACCTACTCCACTCACCTCAGCTGCCAATCTTGGTTTCCAGCCCTTGCTCATCCTGCTTTCGGGCCTGGAGTCCCAGCAGGCCACCCTTTCCATATAACAGTAGTTTGGTTATATATTATAGACGTATAGAGAGACCTTCTAAAAAGCGTTAAAATGTATTACCGGCACGCAAAGCCTTAAATTAGAGTGTATAAATGAAGATTCGGCACACCACTGCTGAAAGGTTGCCGACCCCTGAGTTAGTGTATGTACAAAACTTTCAACATGAAAAGGGACATCTGAATGTTCAATATTATTTACATAGTGCCAGTTCAATGCACAGTTCCTTAGAGACAAAGAAGTATTGTCCCAAGGAATTTACAATCTAAATAAAAAAAATGTAATATCAGACTGTGAGATTGTCAAAGAAAAGAAGATGGGGGGAAGGAAAGCAACTATTTTACAAATTAAGTCTTATGTTTCTTTATGATCAGGGACCAGATTTGGAGCCGATAGTGTCAGAGCTGCAATTAGTACACAATAACAAGCCACAGTTTTGCCAAATGGAGGAAAACGTGTTCTTAAGGATTATTTTCCAATCTTTATTACTATTTATGCTTTGGAAGAGGAGCAATATTTAAATGGTTAATGATAAATTGTAAGTGCTAATAGTAAAATTAGACGGCAGAATTCACATGCCATTGAGATGTACTGGTAAAGTTCCATACAACCCCCAAGTAATATGTTTTATATAATTCAGCAACCTCAAAAGAACAATAGGTGCCTCACTGATACTAGTTCAGCAAGGCTAAAGCTAATATTGCAACAAAGGGTTGTAAATGTAGGCCCTTTCCACAATGAGAATATCTACAGTAGACACTTTTGTATGTGTTTGCCAGCAATGGAAGCAGAACAATGCTAGACACAACTGTGGTTGGGTTTTTTTTAATGTTGAGCAGTCAGCTTAATAACTGTAAATTGCCATTGGTGCAGATCCTCCAGTTGAAGCAATGATGGAAGTTGTAGTACAGCCAACTCAGGCATTCTGCCTGCTGCTCTAGACAATAGGGTGATAAAACTGCCAGTGACCAGTCTATCTTAGCACTCCCACCATTGGAACTGCACTACTGTTGGACAACAGTGGGAGATTTTCACAATACCTCCAGCTCTGTTTAAACTAGGGGAAATGTCAAAAAAAATCCCACTGGTGTTAGCAACTGGGAGCCTGAGGCCCTTCCTACACTGGGTCGGGTTTATTTTTGCACCCTGTACTTACACCAATACAAACCTCTAGCATAGAGGCACTGTACCAGTAGCTTATGCATTTCAAACTGGAGTAAGGCACAGCTTACTCCAATGCAGCGCACCTACATTAAGGGCACCAAAGCAGCTACATGATGCAAAATATATTGGAGAAAGAGGCCATCAGACAGACATAGCCCTTGCAGTGGTGTTGGAACTATTTTTGTAGGGGGGCTGCTGAGAGCCATTGAACAAAACTGTAAACCCTGTATGTGATGGAAACCACTTCACACTAGGGGCTGTTGCTGCAGCCCCAGCACCCCTAGTTTGAGCACCCCTGAGCCCTGGCTTACGTGGGTTGTTTATTACTGCCATTGTTTCTAACCCCATGGTGTAACTGACAGTATTATAAAGGCTGTTGGCAGCTAGTGATCCATTGTTTATATTTAAAAGACATTTTTCAAAATTTCCCCGTTGCTAACACTGGTTCAGCTCTACTAGCTGCTGCAGGCCTTTTAACAACAACGTTGTTAAGACCGATCTGAGCAGGTTTAGGTAAAACAATGATTAAATTGATGGCAACAGCCCTTGCCCACTCTGCACTAGGACTCTCATTGTTGCTTAATTTTTGTGGGACTGAACTATTGTTAGCAATGATGGAAACGTTTTAGGAAGTGTACTTGGAATAGACAGGGCTCAGTGTAGACCAAACTCAGCACATCATAACCATGTTTGGCAACATAGTACAAAAGCTCAGCGAACACTAGAGCTGTGGTATGGGCCAGTGATAGAACTGGAAAAAAGATTACTACCAGCACTCCACTCCTTGTGGCTGCTTCTCTCAATAGGACCACGGAGTTGTTGAGAAGCTCTCCACTCCATGGGCCCCTGTGGCCACTTCCCTCACTATGGTTGAGTGGATTATTGAGTCGATCTCTGCTCCCACAATCTCTTACTCTGACTGGGTTGTTAAATAGCTACCCACTTCCCTCCAGCTGCTGGTTGCGTCCCGCAGTGGGGCTAGGAAGAGGATTGTTGAGCAGCTCTCCAATTCACACCATGCCCTCAACCGTCTTGCCACTAGAATGAGGGAATTTTCTCAGCAGCCCTGATCCTTGCTATAACATGGCTAGGTGACTATCACATTTAGGCTGGGTGTATACTGTAGATAGGGCCTTATGGAGTTCAGATGAGATGGTGCCCTTCCCTGAATCAACATACTGGCAGACTATCAAAACTGAGTTTTATTATTCACATTTCTCAGCCTGTGTTCAGTCTCCTCTGTTCTGAAAGGATGTCAAGGGGACAATGGTGTCAAAAACATGTCCTAGCATGACTTTTCCTATGATAGAAATGACTCATTCTCTCTCTCTCTACACACACACACACACACACACACACACACACACACACACACACACACACCCCCCTTGACTCTCATTTGCATGTGTCATGGGGTGATGAAGCATATGCATCCGAAGAAGTGGGCTGTAGCCCACGAAAGCTTATGCTCTAATAAATTTGTTAGTCTCTAAGGTGCCACAAGTACTCCTGTTCTTTTTACAGAGGAAGCACGCCCTCTACCTTTGCTTCCCAGACAACCCCTCTGCAAATGAAGTGTTTGGCTCGTATTTGCACATTGTCTCTTCCCATTCCAGGGCCCTCAAGACTATGTTATTTGGCTAAGGCAAAGTCCAACGTGATATGGCATGAATTATAATACATAATGTTCAGCTATATGTTACCATCCACATAAGGAGCTCATTGCTGACAATGAGTGCTAGCAATTTCCCCCCCCCCCCCCCCCAACTCTTCTTACTGGTACTGAAAGTGGTTTAAATTGCAAGGGAAAGGAGTACAAGACTTAGCACCATTATGTGTAATAAGGACCTAGAAGAACAATGTTTTGATGATGCTTGCTATAGTGGGAGAAAGCTATTTACAATACCCATCTACAGCAGCAGTTAAACCATTTTCAATATCAGGTGAAGGGAAGGGGCAAAGAAGAGACACTCAGCCCCATCTCCACTAGGATTCAATGCCACGGACGTTAACATTAGCAGAAGACACTCAGCAAATGTTAAGAGAACAGCATCAGCTAGTCCTATATGGAGCAAGTCTAACCAGTATGGTGTTTGCAACTGCCAGCAGCCAGTGGGATGTCTAGACCAGAGTTCCCAGAGCTAATACTGATAGGTTAAGTTAAACCAGTGGGAAGTTTTTGAACATTTTGCTAGCAGAGACAAGGCCATTGCTCACTGTATCCAGCAGCAATGGGCCATTTTCCTAGTATAGGCCATACCTTCCTGTGTCCTTAATGCTATCTCAGAATCCTCACTTGGACTAAGATTCTGTGGCTTTTGTATGGTAATTTGGCAAACACCCCTTATAAGGAAGGTTGGGCCATGTATCATTGGAAAGGTAGAATCCTCACAGATATTTAGTATTGACTTGACATCGGCTTGAGCGGATAGTGTAGCCACTAAAATATACAAAAGGAAGTTGAGCCTGAAATTGTTAGAGTTGGAACTTTGTTTACCCTTTGCCATTCCCACTTATGGACCTCAAGAGCACAATTTGTTTCACAGCTGACTGGAAGAGCAATGTAGTCCATTACTATTATACCCCCAGAACAGAGAGAATTTTGAACTACAAAAGGTCATTTTGTAGTGATAATTGTATTTATAGACAGTGTCCAAAATTAGTGCTCAAACATTTGGAATTTAACTGTAGTATGGAAAAAAGACTCAGACAAGCCACTTTAATAGGCCAATTTTTATTGATAGTTAAGATCATATGTTTCTTCATAAAGTGCAAGATGCACCATGAAACCAAAATACAGGAAGTTGTGTTATTAAATACACATTGTTTAAGCAATGCTACTTTTTGGCAAAGTGCTGTATTTTGTTGTTGTTCAGCTTGTATCAAACTGCCTATTCAAACTAAGAGCCAGACAACCTTTGATATCAAAAGAACTGCTACAAGTAGAGAAAGTGGCTCCAGAAAGAAGCTGCCATATATGCATAGACTGATGTACAGTATTTATCTTAACTGAAATGTCCCTTTTGAATTTTCAAGTTTGCTGTGTACAAGTTAAACCTAGAAGGCACAGGTTTGTTTACAACACATCTGTCTATTGACCGATACATACGGAAACACAGTTTCAACAAAATTAATGAATCAGCATCTGAGACAGTGCAAGGCCTCCACTTTTACAAGAAACAATATGTTTTACTACTGTTCAAAAACCATATAAAAAGCCACACAACTCACACACTACTAGAGAACAACAACAAAAAAACTGCCCAAGAACTCCAGGCACAAAATAGAACTAGTAACATAAATATGCAAGACAAAATTAACAAAAAAAAAAAGTCACTGATAAAGTATAGATAGAGATATCTATCTATCTCATACAATATAACATGGTTTCCAATACTAAGAATTGAGAGGCACAGCTTTTGTGCAACAAAAAAGTTTATATCCTGAAAGATATAGGATTTCATCACTAGAAAGTTATCCAGTAATATAGTATAAAAAAAAGATTATCTCCCAGTTTTTAGGAGCAGTCTAAAATTGCGTTTACTTGCCAACTGAAAAAAGGCGGCTCCAATTATAATGCTTGGGAGCCATGCACTTCCCTACCACCCCCCACTAAAAAGTTAAAGAATTACAAAACCCTTTTAATTCAAAGGAGGTGGAGATGCCATCTTCCTTCATTTAACGTTAGGAAAATTAAAGCTGAAGGAAAGTAGTTATTTAGGAAGAGAAAAATTAAAGCAAGGAGTCTCCTGAGCTGGAAAGTAAGTGTGTGTGGGGGGGGAGAAGGGGGAGGGAGATGAAAGAAGAACAGAGGAAAAGTTGAAATGAAAAGGAATGATACCAGAAGCAACATTAAGATCTCAGTGAGCAAATGAGAGAGATACTAGGAATTGAGATTGGTGAAGCTACAAAATTATTCTTGGATAAATAATTGAGAGTTTCTAGCCCAGACGAAAATATCATTGTATATATATGGATATGCATCACTAAAAAAAGAAGAGGTAAGATCATAAATCATCTACATTCTGAATTGGCATTAAGCACTTAGACTCACACATAATCACTCAAAGCAAAACCTATGTTCCATATCACTGGAAGTTTTAAAGAACAGGTTAGACTAAACACCTTTCAGCGATGGTCTAGATAGATGTGATCCAGCCTAAGTGCAGGGGGCTAGACTAGATGACCTCCCGGCATTTCTAGGAATATACCCCAGTAAGATGACAGGAGTACAAACAAAAGCAACGTAGATAGTGCTACATTTATAGATACACATGGCAGTTAAACTGTTAACTAAAACCAGGAAAAAATGGAGTATTTGAAGGGATTTGGGGACCAGAAGGCTATTTGCTACAGGATTAGGAAGATTACTCTCCACAAGAGTTCAGCCTGCATCTATTATATGCAGTGCTACTCATACTGCAAGATTACTACAAGGCATTAGGCTTTTGTATCAGCAAAATTGAAACATTTGGCCATATTTCAAAGAACATTTCATAGGTTTGAAATAATTCTTAAGTATTATTGGTTTCATCTAATCACAACAATTAAAGCCAATCATGTACATGTTTTATAGTGTTGAGGCTTTTCCACATGATTTCAGCTGGAAGACACTGTTGAATGTGACTAACATTGATATGCCTTAGCAGCAAATGCAGGAAAAGCAGTGATCACAGATGAAGCACTGGAAACAAAAGAGGAAGAGTAAAGCTTCACTATTCTCCCCTGTTCCTTGATTTACTCAAATTATCTATCATGGTTGATTTTGTAGTGTGGCTGTCTGGAAGTATCTGCACTGTCAAATTTGGTACCTTTGCCTTTCAAGGCATGCTTTCTTCCAGAAGATCATGCAAGATTTTAATAACTTTTTTAAGAGAATGTTTAATGTTCTGTACTTTCCCCTCTCCCCCACTAGTCTATAAAATTAACATCAAGTTAGATATTTTTCTGCTTTTATGCCACATGAGCAATGAAATATCCACTGTTAATATAGGTCTTACATCTCCACTTTTATATACCCTCCTAGCACTGCTTAATTCCGGAAGACCAGTAGTGTTACATTATAAAAACATTCTTATGCCTTTCATCACTTCCAGGCATGGCCACCTCAACTTTATTCTCTCATTGGGAAAGAATTGGGAAGGGTGCAAGACCTCATCTGGAAACAGGTTTTCCATCCAGTAGTTTGTGAGCCATTCCTAACCTATCACTTGAAATGAATTGATCAATTTGAGGCAGTAATCAGCAGCTCAGAAACCCATCAGTACTTACCATCCACCAGAATAGGTTCTGTAGAAGGTGTCTCAGCTATGGATGGACCTATTACAGAAGACAGTCAGTCTAGCCCTTTCTCCTTGGATCAGACTACAGATAAACTAAACCAAGTTTTGGGAGGTACGTAATGGATGCATCCTCTCCCCAAAGAAAAGTGGAGACCGGGGGGAAAAAAAAAAAAAAGGGAAAAAAGAGCATGATCTAAAATACTGATGGAATCTTTGGGTTAAGTGTCTATATTTAATAACCCATAGGTCTACTTTTCATTTCACTCCATATAAAGGCACAAAGTTTGTCCCTCTCCAATACCTGTGACATTCGTGCCACCTCTTATTCCAGTATTATCAGGTGGACATTTTACTCTCTTCTGCTGTTTATATGAAGTAACTGTTTGTTTAATGAAAGTAGATAATATCTAGTTTAGATTAAATCTAGAGTTATCCTTCTTTCAATAAGAGTTTAGTGACATCTACTTCAAATCCATTGGCAACTATAGCCTTTTAATGCTTATGTTAGAGTATAACTGTGTACACAGTATATACAGACATACAAAGCTGTCAAAAGCACTGGTTATTAAAGTGTATGGTGGACCGCAATAATTTTGTAACTTCATACGACTGAAGAATGCATGTTCCATCTTTGTTAGAATTTTCTTTAAAAACCCATCCAAACGTCATAGTAAAGTTAAAAACCACACTCACACACACATTTCCAAAACACTGAAATATTTAAGATAACCATTTAGGACCTATAGCGAGGCATTTTGTGATACACTATATGTAAATGTGGTTTCAAACTAATATAACACTAGTCACGATTGTATTCAAATGATTGATGATCAGCTTCAGATTGATCACACCTTCATTATCTTTACATTAAAACAAGAGCAAGCTAAGAACAATTAACCGATAGGATTAAAACCTCAAAAGCCTTCAGTAATTGTACTGACGCTGGCAAGGCTGGTGAACAAACAATCCATTGTGCTTGATTTGCCGAGAGTGGCAATCCCTGGTAAGATTTTGGCGACGGAGACTGTTTCTGTTGAGATGGTGTCTTTCATTATGTTCTTTTACCCACTGGGTCGGACGAAAACTCTTGGTTTGTTCCAGAAAACTTGAGTGAGCAGCAAGAGTGGCAACGTAGCAATGAATATGCTGCCCCATTTCATTTCGTGCTTCCATTCTAAAATTTAACATACAAATGTTAGTTACAGTTCAGCTAGCACTCGGAGATCTAGGTAAGTTTATTAAGGGAATGTATTTTCTTCTAGCTGAATGAATATAGATAGGCTTGGAAGGATTAGTTTTGTATCAGTAAATGTCACTAAACATCAGTTTCACCACACACACACACACACACACACACACACACACACTTCTATCAATAGAAATGTACAAATAGGTAAAGTAAGAAAAATGCTGCTTGGAGAACTTAAGAGCTTGATTTCAGGATATTTACTGTGTATACTTTGAAATGTAATGTTGACAGTTTGTATTTTAATGGTTATAATGCTTTGACTTTTTGGATCTCAATGTGTAATGCCATTAAATTATTGTCTGACATCCCCACTGCCTCGCCCTTCCACCCCTAATAATCTCCTGCAACTGGGAGAATTTAAATAGATAAAGATAAAAAAGTGCTTAAAAACAGATCTAATCCATCAAAGTTATTTAAAAATAATCAAATTCTGCCAAGCCTAAATATAGATCTTTACACAAATCACTTCCAGTAGTTGACCCTATCCTATCACACTAGGCATGAAGTTTTCTGATGTAGTTCTTTAGCATGTTTTAGGGAGTGAGTTGATAATAGGTCTGTTTCCTCTACCCTCATCCCTCTGTAAAGGACTGTGCTATATTTAATCTTTTGGGTATAATGCACTTTCCAGCTTGCTATTATACATGAACTAACGGTATAATGCCCAAAAGATCGTATAATGTATTAAATACAGAAGGCAGCATGTATTTCACTATCCTCAGACGAATTAGTCAATATTTTCTAGATGTTATGGTTAAAGGTCATCTTGCACAGGATAGTTTAGGCTGTGTGAAAATAAAGGGCACTAAATAAAAGATTGTTTGGATTTTCCTGCATGGCTGGCAACCAAAACATGATGTTCATGCATAAGACCTGGAAAGTTAGACCACTTAAGCCACTGAAGTCAGACCAGCTGTGTGAAATGCCATGAGTAACTAAAGATCTTTCTTCAGCCTGTCCTTTTGATTCCCTCAATGCCTCTCAAAGTCAGACTGCTGTAGAGACATCCCATCGCACAGTATGGGGCATCACCAACCTATGCAAGGGTGGGAGAATACATCAGTAAAATGTCTCTTGCCTCCCACCCCCACAGCCTGACATATGGTGTTTGAGGGTTGGTGTTGTTAAGTTTTGTAACATAAGAGCTTTCCAGAGCCCATGCAAATTTTTAAAAACAACTTCCATGAACCTCTCCATCAAGGTGGCATGATAGTTGTGACATTACCTGTATAGCAGACGCTTTTATGGGACACAATGTGGTAGTATGCAACTTTACCACCACCCTTTTTGGTGGACTCAAAGTTTAGGAGCCCATGCCTTCCCTGTGCTCAGGGCACAGAGGATGGGGCCCTCAGGGAGTCAGCTATAACAAATTCAGCCCTAGCAAGTCTCTGTTTCCACTAGTGGAAGAACCTTACACTGGTGGAAAATCTGTATAGTAGAACATCCTGCTATGCCCCCAGCAAAGAGTTGAAGCCAAATCACTTTCACTTTGTACCAGCAGAGCAGCACAAAATGAATGGATTGAAGGATATGGGCCCCAAGATGAATTATGCATTGAATGCCTATCCCAGAGTTACCTCCCTTTACAGATTATTAAAACTGACAGACAAGAGCCAATCAATATAAATGTCCAAGTTGACATTCTGCCCTTCACTAACCCTAGTCATTTCACACTGGAATTGCTCTTATTTTTTCCTTTTATGCTGATCAACTGAACTTGCATGTAGGCGCCTGTAATTATGGCACTACCACTGGCTACACATGATGCATTAACATGTTTTTAGAAGCAACATGTCAGAGATGAAACTCTGAATGAAGACAGTAATAAGGGAAGTTCTGGAACAAGTACAGTTATGGTAGCACAAATACAAGCACTACAACAATAAAACCATAATAGATCAGGCATTAGTAGACTAATTGTGTCTTAAGCATGTTTTTGACTTGTGTCATCAGCCACAGAAGTGCATCAATAGCTCACTAATACAGACATGGATTTCATATTGTCCAGAACAATAAGCCACAGTGTATGTGTTAGTGAGCTATTGATGCACTTTGAGACCCACCTACCCACTCTCCTCACCTGGGCTTCTGATGGAAGGGGAATGTAAACATAGTGGGAGATGGAGTCAGGTGATCTGGGCTCTGACACTCAAGTGGGTGTTTTTCTCCACTGGAGATGTACCCCCGGTGACTTCACTGTTTGCACATAAAAGCTAGCAAGATTGGAACCCTAAAGATTCTTAACTGATAATCAACATTTTTAAAAGCCATTATTATAATAATATAATATAAAATAATATAGAGATATACCTATCTCACAGAACTGGAAGGGACCCTGAAAGGTCCAGTCCCCTGCCTTCACTAGCAGGACCAAGTACTGATTTTGCCCCAGATCCCTAAGTGGCCCCCTCAAGGATTGAACTCACTACCCTGGATTTAGCAGGCCAATGCTCAAACCACTGAGCTATCCCTCCCCGCTACTTAGCAGTATATTTTGCTTGTTATAGCAGAATTAGAATTGACCAAATAACTTAAGTTGACACAGAGGTTAGTCTTAAAACTGGTACAGTTTTGATAGACAAGTCTATTTACAAAGCAGACCGATCAAACAAAAAGTACTGTCCCAAAGCAGTAGTACTTACTGTGCCAGTGTGCCTTAAGCAGCTTTTCCTGGCCCTACAATGTTAAATGGCCAACCATTAAACAACTAGAGACTTCAAGACATTTTATTGTATTGTCAGCTTAGTTGAACAGTTATTATATCTTCTCTCAGTTACTGTATTTCATCTCAACTTTAACGTTTTAGAGTGAGACAGTTACAATTTTGTTCTCCAAAATAATTACCTTGTACAGGAAATTATGGACAAAATATTTAGCCAAGATCCTCAAAAAGGCATTTAGGCATTTAATTCCCATTAATTTAACTGAGTCTTAGTATTTAATAGCGATACTTGGGCCACATCCTCAGCTGAATGCACAGCTCCATTGAATTCAGAGGAATGATGCTGATTTACACCAAGTGAGTATCTGGCCTTTTAATTTAATTATATATTTAAGTAGTGCTGCATTATAAAGAGATGCAAGATATAGTTCTGGAATGGCTCATACCAGCATCCCTAAATTATACAAAGCCATCATAATAATTCAATATCTGAATCTGAGGAAAGGGGAAGGCGACAGATCCATCTACTCTTGAATGACACAATTCTCACTCAAATTTCACCATCTCCATTTTGCAACCATTTCTGTTACATTGCTGCTACTGACTGTAGGTTCTTACAAACTAGTCTATTCTGTTTTCATTGTATTATGTCCAACCCCAGGGTATTAGGGTACTCTACAGTTGACAGATTTCTTCAGAGACCAATTTTCAGAGGTGATGGGTACCCACGGCTCCCACTGACTTCAGCCAGAGCTATGGTGCTCAGGATCTCCCAAAGAAACAGGCCCCTGATACCAAGAGCACAGAATTTCAGTGTCAGCCCCATGCTTGTTAGACACTGGCTTAGGTCGCTTTACCAAAAATCACCCATTTTCTTTAAAGTGTTGCAAACCAACCAACTACAGGTATGGGAGCTAGGCTGCCATTGAAGTCAGTGATAATTACTTGCACGTTGCTACACACAGAACCAAACTCACCATAAGGTGATCCTTGTTCATTCTTATTAAAGAGGATGAACACTAGAAGCAGGTCAAATTTGTCCAGCCCTTCTGAACGAGGGCCCCAGAAATTACGTTAATATTTCTCAGAATTTGACCATATGGGAAAAACGTGTGGGGTCATAAAGGAAACATGTTTGCTATCTCAACAATAGCTTTTGCTACCAGGCAAATATTGCATGATAGGTTTGAGTCTGTGGTCATTCTGCATGGTTACCTCCTTAGAATTCAGATCCTAGCGGAAGAATAATTTCTGACTTTAACAAGAGAAAATAAATTGTTTATTGGTGGCCTTCCCAATTCGCAGGGTCCCAGAGCTTGGGCTGAGCCCAAATGTCTACACAGCGGTTGAATAGCCCCTTAGCCTGAGCCCCATGAGCCTGATTCTACTGGCACAGGCCAGCCGTGGGTTTTTAACTGCAATGTAGGCATATCCCCAGACTTCATGTGACCTGACCTTGGATAAACCACACGTGTTTCCCCCCTCGGGTTCCTAGTCTCTGCAATTGAGATAGTACTTCTCCCTCCTCAAAGGGTGGTTGTGAGGACATCAATGTTTGTGAGGCACTTTAGATACTACAGGGGTGGGCACAAATACCTTTTATCATTTTTATTGCAAAGTGGAGGAAAAGTTAAAAAACTGGGCATGGTTAGTCTTGAGAAAAGATGGCTGAGGGGAGACCTGATAACAGTCTTCAAATATCTTAAGCGCTGTTATAAAGAGGAGAGGAAAGTGATAAAGAGGAGGTAAGGAGGGTGAGGACACGTTGTTCTCCATGTCCGCTGAAGGTAGGACAAGTAGTAATGGGCTTAATCTGCAGCAAGGAAAATTTAGGTTAAATATTAGAAATTTTTCCTAACTATAAGGATAGTTAAGCACTGGACTAGGTTTCCAAGAGAGGTTGTGAAATCCCCATCATTGGAGATTTTTAAGAAGATGTTAGACAAACTCCTTTCAGGGATGTTCTAGGTATTCTTGGTCCTGCTTCAGCACAGGGAGCTAGACTGGATGACTTCTGCACTCCTACATTTCTAGGAAGCACCTAGATAGGATAGTCTATCGTATCAGTTGTGCGAGTAACTTCATCTGACTTCAACAGGAATGGAGTGTACAACTAATGGGATAATTAGGCCCCAGAAGTATTAATTACAATGCCAAGACCGGACAGCTGATTATTCACTCCTAGCTCGGCCACCATGTACACGAGTTTTAAAATCAGGCATAAAGCTATGATCAGCTTATCTTAATGTTGGAGAATCTGAGCTTTGTTCATTCACTTAAAACTGAAGCTTCTAATTAATTCTTCAGGCATTTGGGCTAAGCAAGTTGTAACCAGGTATTTTACTGTACTCCTTTGCACTCAGCAGTAATTCATGGCCTATATATTTACATCATATTGCCAATAGAAAAATAAAAAACTTACCTTGGACTATTTGGATTATGAAACTCCTCATCTCCACAGCTAGTCTCATTTAAACTGTGACAGGTATTATGGACAGCATATACAGACATGCTGGGATGTTCAATTAGAAGGTTCTCCATAGGACTGGTTTCCACCTTGATAGTGGTTAATCCACCTGCAGTAAAACATGGGGGAGGGGTAATAAACCAGCTCTCCTCCATGGGACATGAGTCAAACTGGATGAAGCAAGACTCGCTGGCATCAGCCAAACACTCTAAGGAAGTCGGTAAACAAGAAAAGACTGGGGAGTGGTCAGCAGCTGATGTTTCACTGATGTCTGCTTCTTCTGTTGAAAAGTTAGTGCAAGTGTCTAGTGGAGGTTGTCCATTGTTCCAGTTGCCACAGTTGAGATTAAGTCACCACAGATAGGTGATTGCAGGAGATGGAGATCAGCAAGTTCATGTGGAGCAAGTAGGGGATAAAACAAACAAAAAGGTCTACCATCAGCATGTACACAAGCATTTTACATACAAACAAATAAAAGGGAGGTGATCAGGAAACTCTTTCTCACGTCAGATTAAAAAAAAAAAAAAAATCAGGAGTATTGCCAGAAAAGTGATACAATTGTGTAATAGAGATTGCTCAGTGTCAAATAAATATTATCTGTACAAGTAGTTCTATAACAAGTTCAGACCGTAGGTCTTATGAAACTGACATCAGTTTCCCTAGTCAGCTTACACAAGATGTTTTGTGGTTCATTGTTTTACACAAATCCATGTTATTTACGTTTAGGCTAAAAATTCCTTTGGCGCTACTGGCCTCCTTATACAGAAGTATGATAAATATAACTGCCTGCTTCCTGCTGTAGAGGTTATATTTAACAGACATCTTACCTATAAAGTCAACCAGAATCCATTCATCATCTTCTTTTTCACTGAACTCTGGCTCTTGGCTGGACAAGTTATTGATCTCTCCCACAAACATATTATTCAGCCTCTGGAACATTACTAAGGCAAGAATGAGACTTTGGCTAGTAAGTCTTTGTATCCAAAAATTCAAGACACGGGTTCACACTTATACTAGCAAACTGGCAGAGATAGGAGAATAAAGTGCATAGATGCTTTATCAGCTTACGTATGGAACATGGAGAGTCATAGTTTGTAAACAGTTTATACAAAACCTGCAAAGAAGAAAAGAGTGGTCTTAATGCTAAAGCAATTAATCTATTTGTAAATAACAAGTAAGAACTCAGATAGGGCCAATTCTTGACTGCAGGTTTTGGGCAATGACCTACACGAGTGGTTTTCACCTTTTTCCTGGGGACCCAGTTGAAGAAAATTGTTGATGCCCGTGACCCAACGGAGCTGGGGATGAGGGTTTTGGGATGTGGGAGGGGCTCAGGGCTGGGGCAGAGGGTTTGAGTGTGAGGGTGAGGGCTGCAGGGGGAGGGGCTGGGAATGAGGGGTTCAGGGTGTGAGGGGGGGCTCTGGGCTGGGGTGCGAGGGGGGTCAGAACTCTGAGCTGGGGGTGCAGGCTCGGGGTGGGGATGAGGGGTTTGGGGTACAGGAGGTGGCTCTGGGTTTGGGGGGGCTCAGGGCTGGGGCAGGGGATTGGGGCACAGGCTTACCTCAGGCAGCTCCCAGTCAGCGGCACAGCCGGGGTGCAGAGGGAGGCTTCCCACCTGTCCTGACACCGCAGACCATGCTGCGCCATGGAAGCAGCCAGCACCAGGTCCGGCTCCTAGGCGGAGGCGCGCAAGCTGCTCCATGTGGCTCTTGCCCACAGGTACCACCCCTCCCAGCTCCCATTGGCTGGGAACCGGCCAATGGGAGTGCGGAGCTGGTGCTTGGGGCAGGAGCAGCACACGTAGCCCTTTGGCCCCCCTGCCTAGAGGCCGGACCTGCAGCGCGGTGTCAGAACAGGTAGGCACTAGCCTGTCTTAGCTGGGCAGCACCACCGACGGGACTTCTGGTGCTGACCAGAGCCGCTAGGGTCCCTGGGTGCTGAGCAAGGCGACCCAGTGCCTTACATGTCGCGACCCAGTACTGGGTCGCGACCTGAACTTTGAAAAACACTGGCCTACATGACTCAAAGTATTTGCCATGAGGTGATATTACACTTTCATTGGCCTATGGCATCCCCTGCCAACAAGCTGAACCACAGGAAGAGGCCTGATGGAGGAAAGACCCAGCAAGGCTTGCTTCACAGGGTTGCCTAAAGCCCTCCATCTGAATTCTGCCCCACATGCAAAGGTCTGCATAGCTCCTGGCCCCATCCCCACAGATCTGCAGGAATGGAAGAGAGGCAAGGGCCATCTATGCAGAGACCCTGTGCTCTAGAACCCCTGGGGTCTTCTGGCCAAAGTGGCAACATTACTTATGACCTCCCCTGGGAACCTTTCCTCCTTCTACGTAAGTGGGCGGTGCGAGGGACTCTACAGAAGAAGTGACACAGTCTGAAGCTGTATTACATAAGTAGTCCATGTTGCGGGGGAGGGGAGAGGATTGTAACCCTATGCACATGCCCCAGTCCTGCAGAGAGCCCTCTGCAGGGTCCCACTGATGTAGAATGTAGGTAGCTGACCCTCTCTGTATTGAGCAGAGAAGGCATACACAGAAAGTACCACCATCCTTGTGCAGTTCAGGGGCTCTGCTTGAACATTAAACACATTACAGAAGAAAACATAATCAGGTTCACAGGCGCACTAGCATGGTTATTAAGTGGGATCCTTTTCATAGTGATTAGTTAAATACTACTGTGTTCTGTGAGGTTCTACTTAATTAATGCAAATACTGGCTGCACCACCACAATTTGAGAATAAAGTTGCTTCCTTACATTTCATGATAAGCAACATTAATTTCTCAACAGAAGACAGTCTCTTAAATATACATTTAGGGAAGTATCAGTTTCAGCCTGGACTATATTGTGGTTGAAGCTGAAAAAAACATTAGCCATTTAACAATTAAAAAAAAAAAAAAAAAGTCCAAGTTCCTGGGATCACCACAACTGCACATGAGATCACCTGTTGTAGTCACTATATTTGAACCATTAACAGAGTTCAAATGATGGTGTCAAAATGCTACACTTTAACAGTAATATTCAGGTATTTAAACTACAGTCATTTATTTTAAGCACCTCTAGCTATATTTCCACCTATTAAGTTAATTATTAGAATGTGTGTGTAAACACAATGTATCACTTATACATCTCTCCTCTCTTCCTGGAACTAGCCTATGTTTATGACAGACTAGGTAAATTAGAGACATTTACATAAAAAGGTATGGATTTCTATATTCAGATAGTTTTATCTTGCACTCTCACAAGCTATACTAGAGAAGACATTCAAAACAATTGTTCAAAGCACAGCAAAACAAAGTATATAAATTTAATTTAAGGGAGATTATGTTTACAGAACATGAACTCCAAGTTTCTGTGTCAATGTAGTGTAACTCTTGAACCAAAGATGCCTTTGCATTGGATACCAGAAAGAGACTTTTGCTGGTTACTTCTCTTTATCATTGGAGTGTCTCTCCTGTGTGTTAAGCCACCTAGGAACTGGTTTACATTCTGACATTGGGATCCAATACTATTGGTGCCTCTCAATTTGTTGTACTTCTGCAGCACATGGGATGTCAGACAGAGGCTGAAAAATAAGAGTATTAATCAAGAACCATTGTAACCCTAGATAATTAAGGTGTCAATGGTTCCTATAAATATAGCTAGGGGCAGCATAAACTGGGGTTGGTGCTATTTGGTTTGCTATGCAGCTCTAAGTGTGTTTACTGGGTAGGCTAAGCAGTATAATAGTGATTATAGTTGACTGAGAGTTGTGTGTGAAAGGACAGCAAAATAAGGTCTAGCCAATTCTTGTATGCAAGAACTTGGTTCCTAAACTTTTATCCCCATGCTAAACCCACTAACAGTGTCTTGCTCAACGGTCTCTTGGCAACCACCAGGAGGCTCCAAAAAAGCAAGTTTTAATCAAAACTGAAAGAGGTACAGGTAACATTAGCTGTTACTGCTCAAGAAAGATCTTGGAATCATAGTGGCTAGTTCTCTGAAAACATCTACTTCATGTGCAGTAGCAGTCAAAAAAACTAACAGAATGTTAGGAACCATTAGGAAAGGGATAGATATATATACCATATCACTAAATAAATGGTACTCCCACACCTTGAATTCTGGTCACCCCATCTCAAAAAAGACATATTAGAATTGGAAAAGGTACAGAGAAGAGCAACAAAAATGACTAGGGTATAGAACAGTTTCCATACAAGGAGAGATTAAAGACTGGGACTGTTCATCTTGGAAAAAGAGAGGACTAAGGGGGGAATATGACAGAGGTCTACAAAATCATGAATGGCGTGAAGAAAGTAAGTATTTATCCGGTCACATAACATAAGAACCAGAGGTCACCCAAGGAAATTAATAGGCAGCAGATTTAAAAACCAAACAAAAGGAAGGACTTCTTCACACAACGCACAGTCAAGCTGTAGAACTTGTTGCCAGAGGATGTTGTGAAGGCCAAAAGTATAACTGGGTTCAAAAAAGAATTAGGTAAATTCACGGAGGATAGGTTCATCAATGGGCCAAGATGGCCAGGGATGCAATCCCATGCTCTGTCCCTAAGACTCTAATTTCCAGAAGCAAGGACTGGATGACAAGGGATGGATCTCTTGATAATTGCCCTGTTCTGTTCATTCCTTCTGAAGCATCTGGCACTGGCCACTGTCAGAAGAGAGGCAACTGGGCTAGATGAACCATACTAGGTCAGACCTTTCTTATGTTCTTACTATGGCAAAGTGTTTCTCCATCCACCATAACAGCTTTCAGTGCACTGACTTGAACAAAGTGGCCATCATTTTGTAAACTTAATTTTCTACCATACAGTATAGTTACTGCTTAGGTATTTTATCTGCAGTCAGGTTCACTGTATTGTGCTTCTTACAAGTAGAGATATCTACACAGAAGAATGTCTACAAGGTAAGGTTGTCAGCCCAAATATTTACTGACCACAACACTGGTCCCACTGTAAAATTCCTATCAAATCCATTGTAGTTCTAGAGAATGCAATAGCTTAACACGTATTGGGCTGAAAATATTACAAATGAAAAAACTGAAACTTCACCAGGAGTCAGTAAAAGTGATGCATGTTTTCTAGCTCCCCTTAATTTATGTACGGTTTTCAGTTTGTTCGGTCAAATTTTACTTTTTAAACTTTCAGCCAAGGAACTACTAGGTGTGGGGAAGTTTCTAAAAATTATTGTTATTTTGAGAGGGGAAGAACAGGAGAGAAATAAAATGGATTCTTAAAGGAAAGCTTAAAATAAAACACCATTTTCATGGCAGGTCAACGATTAGGCCTAGCAGACTTTATAGTGTTCTTTGATGCATAAGGCAACAAGTGTGATTCTGAATAACTCAAACTTACTGTAGGTGGCATAATAGCCTCTCTGAAACAGTTATCCAGTTTCCAAGATGTGTTTGGCATTCTGAATATTGGTGGAATATTAAAAAGGAAGTTCCGCTGAACTGCTTTCAGAGGTAGATGATACAAAGGTATATATGTAAAATGATCAACGGATCACTCTACTTCAAAATATTTGCAATTTATAAGACACCTAGCTTTTTGAGAAGCTATTGCAAGTCTGGTTTCTGGAAGTCTCCAGGTTCTCTCAAAGAAATCAAGAGAACTTATCCATTCAGTGCCAATACTGTTATTAGAAAGGTCCAGTCGGAGTCATTGCTGTTCCTTACAAGATCAATGACAGTGAATAGACTTACAGGAAGTGTCTAAGAAACCACAGAACTGCTTTTTGCTGAAAATATGTAGGTTCTCAAAAAAGACACCTCATCCCTCACAGAAGGATTTAATAAAAATGAGAGGAGGTAGACAAAATATCAAGTACTGGATTGTAGCTCTGGCTATGTGGCCACAGAGGAGTAAGGCCTACTACCCCTTACTCACTTGCATGGCTGTGTTAGCCATGCCCAGATCAGATCTCCAAATGTAGCTGTGTGGGGAGCAGGCACTGCACACCTGACACTTACATGCATAAGTCACCTGTGAACAATGGGGTAGTAAAGGGGGAGACAAAGCAATGGTTCTGCCCAATATGCACTGGCCAGCAGAGCTGACAGGCTGCAGTCTGTACCACAAAAAGGGAAGAAACTTACTACACTTCACCTTCCAAGCAAGAGGGGAGCCCAGAGAAGAGTGCTGCCTTAGAGGGGGAAGCTCACATGAAGCCTGTTCCTCTGGGCTGAGGCTAACAGTCCACCCCTAAGTGAGCTGAACGTTTCCAAGTACACTTGCACAAGTAACCATTATGCTTTAATGGTTAATTGGCTTCCACAACCTCTACCTCACTCAAACATCATAATGGAGGGGTGCCAGCTGTTATGCCTGACAGAGGATTGTGATTTCAGGTGGAAAGTCCCCAGCAGGTGCAGATTAATTCTCCAGACACAAAGAGCTTGCTTTGGGGCAAACAACAACAAAGAGGAAGGTGGGACCGGGCTGCTTCTGAGGGGAGTTTTTGTCCAGGTCTCTGGCCACCGGGGTCAGGCACCTTCCCTAAGGACTCAGCCCTGGGTTTAGATGACCTGACATGGCAATCCGTTGCCCTCTCGCCTGTGGCTGAGTCACATCCTCTGGTTTGTTTTGATCGCTCGGAACCCCCCTCTTCTAGGGCGGTGCCTGCAGGATGGCTGGGTTTGTCACACCTGACTAGCGCGCAAGCAAACACTGCCTTGGAAGCAGGGGCGGGGGGAAGGTCCCTCCGCAACCAAGCAAATAGGCTCCGCACTGGTAGGAGGCGGCAACCCGACACCCCTCCAGCCCCTGGGCGGACCGGCCGCCCCGAACTCCTCCTCCCGGCGAGTGAGGGGGGCGGGGGAGCAAAGAGACAAAAGGGTCAAACGAGGAACGCAGCTACTTCGGTGTCTGCGAAGAGGAAGTTCAGGGAACAAACAAACAAGCGGATCGGGGCCTGCCCCCAGCAAGTCTGGGGTTCCCACCTCGGGGCAGAACTCAGCCCCGCTGCGCGGTCCCACCTGCGCCCCAACTCCACCGTACGCGGAATCTCCCCGCGAGGGAGCGGAGGCGCGCGGGCAATCCGCGCCGAGAGCGGGGCAGCGCGTACCAGGAGCTGGGCGGAGGTGGGCACTCCTCCGCACTCGGGCTGGGGAGTCCACAACGCAGCTCGCTGCCCGAGACATTTAGGGACACCCACTGCTCCCGACGACGAGTGGCAAAGTACAGGGGCAGTGCGCATCCCCCCACCCCCCAGAGGCAAAAGGACCCCCACTGTTACGCTGCTTAGGGGCAGCGTGTGCTCACAGTCACTCCATAGGGAAAGACCCTCCCATAAAAACGACCACAAGCCTCTATTTTCAAAGGTGCCGAGCACCTGCGAGTTCCCCTAGGCTTCAAGGGAGTTTGCGGGTGCTCAGCGCCTTGAGCAATCAGACCACTGTCCCGATCGCCTGTAACCACGGAGAAAGAGATCTCTTCTGTTTCATAAAGTTTCTATCGAGCTAGTCTCCTGTCCAGGACCTAGGGCTACTTTAGGAGTCTCGTGGGGTGAGGGGGAGGCGGGGAGAAATACAGGTCAGCCCCACACATAACGGCGACACAGACCGCTCTGCTCCCTCCCGGACATAGGCAGAGCCGGGGTACGTTACTGGGCGTGGGGAAGACGCTCCAGTCCCGAAACCGTAACACCCCCGCCGCCAGCCTACCCTGTAGAGGACGCAGTCAGGGCACAGGGAACCTGAGGTGGCCGCTGTGTCCGGGGGGGTCCGACTCGCACTATCAAGCTGCCAGGGCCACTTCCAGACTGGATACAAATCTCCGCTACTCACCTTCCAGAGACAGGAGGGGGCGGACGGCAGCAATGGCTAGTGAGGTAGATGAGGGGAGGCAGCGATGGGCCCCGGGCTCTGCAGAACCGCTCCTGGAGTCCCAGGTCTTGTTTCCGCAGCCGCCTCCGTCCGATTCGGTTCCCTGCCGAATCTTTTGTTGTTATAGAGTCCAGCGAACAGCTGATCGGCCCCGGCCGCCCCAGGCCCCGCCCCGGCTCCCCGGGGCCGGGCTAGGGTTCAGACCCCACCAATGTGAGCAGAGCGGGGCTCGGGGCCGCGCCGGGACAGGCTGTCACTAACGCACGTGATCCGGCCCAGAGCCACAGAGAAAGTCTGCAGCTAGGAACAAGCCCAGGCAACAAAAGGAGAGGGAGAGAAAGAGAGAAGGGGGGAGCGGAAGGGAGGGAGAGAGAGAGACTGCAAAAAGAAGAGATAAGGGAAGAAGAGGGGACGAGAGAGAGAGATTGAGCGAACAGATGCAGGGATAAGAAGAGGGGGAAAAGGGGAGAGAAAAGATTTGAAAGAAGTGAGGAAGCACTCAGATTCCATGGTGATGGACCCAGAGTAAGAGCCTAAAAAGAGAGAGAAGGAAGGGGAATAAAATGGAGCTAATAAAGAGTCAGACAGATAAGGGGACACAGCATCAAGTTGCAAGTTGGTATATTATGTACAGACACTACTGTATGCATAGATACATCATTTAGGCTGAACCTAGCTCCCTAGAGTTTGCTTCATGCATAGACACATCAACTCTAACTTCACCACAATCAAACTGATCTGCCTGAATTTTCATTTGCAGACTCTTTGCTTAGAATGGAGCATTGCTAGATTTTGGGAGAAATTGGACAAGGCATATGGGAGATATAATTGGACAGGAGTTTATGTACATTTCAGTTGTGAGATAGTTTCCTGAGTTCTGGGTTCTGTTTTTTTATTTGTTGGGGTTTTTTTTTTTTATTTTTTTATTTTTTTGGCTTGTCCTATTTCCAAAATGACTTGGCCTAGAAAGTGCTACATTGTTTTGGCGGGAGATGTGATGCTTTTGACAAGTTTTGGGAGTGGTGGAATTGCTTACTTATTAACAATGGTTTCCATATACTTTAAAAAGTCTGCTTGGACCACTGCAGAATTAAGCATCAGCGGGGTAGCCGTGTTAGTCTGTATCCACAAAAACAATGAGGAATCCAGTGGCATTTTAAGACTAACAGATTTATTTGGGCATATCTTTCTTGGGTAAAAAACCCACTTCTTCACATGCATGGAGTGAAAATTACAGGTGCAGGCATAAATATACTCACACATGAAGAGAAGGGAGTTACCTTACAAGTGGAGAACCAGTGTTAACAAGGCCAATTCAGTCAGGGTGGATGCGGTCCACTCCCAATAACTGATGAGGAGGGAATACTGAGAGAGGGAAAATTGCTTTTGTAGTGAGCCAGCCATTTCCAGTCCCTATTCAAGCCCAAACTGATGGTGTTAACTTTGCAAATGAATTGTAGCTCAGCAGTTTCTCTTTGAAGTCTGTTTTTGAAGTTTTTTTGCTGAAGAATGGCTACTTTTAAATCTGTTATTGACTGTCCAGGAAGATTGAATTGTTCTCCTACTGGCTTTTGTATGTTACCATTCCAGATGTCTGATTTGTGTCCATTTATCCTTTTACGTAGAGACTATCCGGTTTGGCCAATGTACATGGCAGAGGGGCATTGCTGGCACATGATGGCATATATCACATTAGTAGATGTGCAGGTGAATGAGTCTTTGATGATGTGGCTGGTGTGGTTGGGTCCTATGATGGTGTCGCTAGAGTAGATATGGGGACAGAGAAGGCAACAGGATTTGTTACAGGGATTGGTTCCTGGGTTAGTGTTTCTGTGGTGTGGTGGGTAGTTCCTGGTGAGTATTTGCTTCAGGGTGGTGGGGCCATCTGTAAGCGAGTTTTGGCCTGCCTCCCAAGGCTTGTGAGAGTGGGGGATCATTCTCCAGGATAGGTTGTAGATCGTTGATGATGCGCTGGAGAGGTTTTAGCTGGGGGCTGTACGTGATGGCCAGTGGTGTTCTGTTATTTTCCTGGTTGGGCCTGTCCTGTAGTAGGTGACTTCTGGGTACCTGTCACTGCATATTTGTAGCTATACAATCATAACTGATTGTTGTAAGAAACAACAGTGGGGAAGAGAGGAATAGATGGGCCCAGTCTGAAAGGAATATGAGAGGAAGCCACATAAGAACAGGGGAATCCAGAGTCTGGTTACAGGTAGCTCAGATGCAGATGACACAAAGACTGGGGGATTGGAAAATAATGAAGAGGAGAGAGAGGTACAGAAAAATCTAGATTGCTTGCACCCAGCTTACCAAACAATGTGTATTTTAATACATCCAAATGTAAAGTCATACATCCAGGAACAAAGAACACAGGCTCTACTTACAGGATGGGGGAGACTTTATTCTGGAAGAAATGAATCAAAGAGACTTGGGGACCATAGGGGATATTCAGCTGAACATGAGCTCCTTGTGAAACATTGTGGCCAAAAAGGGCTAATGTGATCTCTGGATGTATAAATGGGAATACTAAGTAGGAGTAGTAAAATTATATTACCACTGTATTTGACAGAGATGTGAATGCTACTGGAATACTGTGTCCAGTTCTGGTGTTCACTATTCAACAAGGATGTTGAAAAATTGGAGAAGGTTCAGAGAAGAGCCACAAGAATGAAGAGATTGAAAAAACACATGCCTGATAATCTTGGACTGAATTCCTTCAATCCTTCTCTAAGGGGTGACTTGATCACAGTCTACAAATATCTACATATGGAACGGGTGGGTTGGCTGGCCGGCCCAAGACACCACTACTAGTGGTGGATCAGGAGTTAGTGGGGACCTGTGCGCAGCTTCATTTTTTGCCCCCCCCCCCTCAGGGCCCAGCCAAGAAAAAGAACATTCTCTTATCTTCCCCCCACCCCGTTATTCATTCTTTTTTCTTCATCCTCCTCCTATATTATAAGTAATGGGAAGTAAATGAAAATAAAGTGAGGTATGTTGATTGGGGCAGGGGGCTGAAGTGCAGGAGGGGGTGCGGAAAGTGAGCTCTGGGAGGAATTTTGGGTGCTGGGTGCAGGCTCTGGGCTGGGGCAGGGGTATGGGGTGTGGGAGGGAGGCGGGGGGCAGCGCTTACCTCGGAGGGCATGACTCCCAAAGCGACCAGCACACACACCCCTCCAGCAGCGGCTCCTAGGCGGGGGGGCCAATAGGAGCTGCAGAGTTGGGGCGGGGACAATGTGTGAAGACACCTCCCCCCCCAAGGGGCCGCAGGGACATGCCATCCGCTTCCGAGAGCAAACCGATGAGTAGGGAGGGGGGCAGGGAGCCGCCTTAGCCATGCTGCTGGCACGTCTCTGCGCACACCTTGGGGGGAGGGGGGTAGTGGGTCTCTGTGCGTTGCCCAGGGAGTCGGCAGCGCGTGGAGCCACCTCCCCTCCCAACCCCCCGCCGGGGCATGCACAGACGTGCCAGCAGCCGGTCGCTTCCAGGAGTGGCGTGGGATCACTGGCCACGGCATGCAGGCAGCCCGCCTGCCTGAACCCTGCTGCACCGCCAGCCGGGACTGAGGGGCAGGTTGTTAGATATTTGTCCAGCATTTTGGGGGGGCCCCTGTAGTTGGGGGGCCCATGCCACCGCACGGTTTGTTTCATGGTAAATCCGCTCCTGACCACTACCCTTTAAAGGAGACAGACCACTGTTACAGAGCACCACTTCCACCAAGCAGCTCACATACCACAGTTTGAGAGCCCCTGGACTAGATAATCACAATGGTCCCTTCTGGTTTACAATATGTGAATCTATGCAATCAAGTCACCTGAGCTATATGGGTATAAATGATAGGAGAATCAGGCCTTTATTCTGAGGAGCAGGAGAGAGGAAGCCACATGTGTAGGTGGAAGTTTTCTAGAAAGAAGCAGAGTCCATCTGTGGCAGCTTGCAGGGACTCCTCATTAACCAATTTTAAGACGTTCTATAAAACCTAAGGAAATTCTCAGGAAAAAACCCAATAAGGGTAGTTAAAATTGAGCAGAGGAACAGACTATTTTTTGAAAACACCCTAAAGTAATGTTACTGTAAAAAATACAAACCTACACTGTGGAAAACCTGGTCACCCAAAATTAAGGTTCAGCTAAAAACCCCCAAACACCTACACATTATAAAGTATGGAAATACACAGTTAAGATTATGCATATAATCTTAACTGTACCCCACACCAATGCCTCGCTCTCATATTCCATCCTTCCTTCCTAAATCATCCTTCTCTTCTTATCTATTTTGTAAGTCATGGTGTATATTTAGCAAAGACTTTTCATGAAGTTTTTTGTCTTCATTTTCATAAGGGCTTTAAGAAGTCTACAACCTACAGCTACAGACATCTCATGCTTGGAAAAAGCCATTATACTTATACAGTTTGTGCATGGACTATAGTAAGTGTGTACATCACGTATTACCAATACTCAGTATAATTCTTTGTCAGTTGACTAATCTGCTCTTTCCATGTAGATCCTACAGTATAAGGATCTGGGTCAAAGATATTTGTCACTGTAGTTGCTAACTCTGAACCTGATTTTCCTCTCATTTATACTAGTGTAAACTGAAAATAATTCCATAGATGTTAATGGAGTTACAACTGTGTAAACCCAGTTTAAATTAAAGGGGAATCAGAACCTCTGTTTCTGTTGTCACTTTTACAATTGGTGACAAGAAGTTTGAGAAAAGTGGGAAATGCTGTCCCTTGGTGTATTGCTTTTGAGTCAGGAAGTGGTAAAGTGTTCTTTCTGTGGACTGTGCAGTGCTTTGAAGAATGCAGGCATACTGGCAGTTAGTGATGTAAATAAAAAGGTGCAGTTTGGTTTAAGTTACACTGTAGTGTGTAACCACAATGGCCTCACTTCTGCCGAGAGCTCATTGTAGAATCAGGGCCTAAAAGCATTTCAACAATAAGGAATTCAACTAAGAGATGTTCTTAATTTGAGGGGCGGGGGCTAACTAGAAGGAGGCAATGGTGAACAATCCAGGCCATCTTTGTCAACTTTTGAAAGCAGAACTGAGCACACCCAGACAGAGACATTCCTGTCACAGCACCATCTACCTTAGTCTGGCTTCTGTCTAGCTGCTACCTCAATTTCCTCTCACTCACGCTGAATCTCATCTTCCCAGGAAGGACTCACTGGCTCTCCCAAGTCTCTCTCTGGCCAGTTTTATTCCTTCAAACATAAAATTTAGGCAAAATATCCCAAACCAAAAAAAAGTTCCTCTACTCATTCTGTCTTTTCTCCACCCCTTGCCTCTCTCAGTTCTGAAAGGAGAATGCACTATTCCCTTCAGGGCCTGCTGCAGAAGCCATGTTCTTCCTGCAGCTCCTCTCAACCCTTTACAGGCTCTGACCCCTTCTTAGGTGGGTCTGATAACCAAACAGGGCTGGCTGGCTGGCCCCAGACCCCTTGTTACAGTTCCATTCAGGTTCTCAACTAGGGGTATGTTTACCCATGGGGTTATGCAAAGGTCTTCCAGAAAGTACATCAACTCATCTAGATATTTGCCTAGTTTTACAACAGGTTACATAAAAAGCACTAGCAAAGTCAGTAGAAACTAAAATTTCATACAGACAATGAATGTATACTGTCCTATATACTATATCAGCAGTTCTCAAACTGTGGGCAAGTTCATTTTAATAGGGTCGCCAGGGCCAGTGTTAGACTTGCTGGGGCCCAGGGCAGAAAGCTGAAACCTGAGCCTGACTTTTTAAGAGAGGTGAAACTTGGGGTAGGCAAGACAAATCAGACTCCTGAAAGGGGTACAGTAGTCTGGAAAGGTTGCGAACCACTGCATTAAGGTGTTAGCTACTCACGTAATAATGGTGGCACTTTGAAGGCATGCACAAATAATTGAGTGTAGTTAATTAAATATACACTTGTTACTTCAAAGAACCTCCAAGGTCAGCTGATTTGTAAGATGCACAAGCCAAGAACAGTTGAGGACCAAAGAACTTCAAGCCCTGGAATCCCAGAAGATCAGTAAACTGGGCAAGTCAACAACCCCCAGACTTTTTTCTTATTTTTTACTTTAAAAACAAATAAATTAAAAGCAAAAAACCCCAAAGAACCCAAACGCATTTATGCAATGTTGCATTGTGAGATAAATAATTAAACAGAAAGGAAAATCTAAAAGTTAAGATTAAGGGTATGTACGCTACAAGGGTTACAGCGGCACAGTTGCAGCTACACCACTGTAGCAGACACCTACTACAGTGACAGAAGTGGTTTTTCCATCGCTGTAGTAAATCCACCTGCTCTAGAGGTGGTAGCTAGGTCAACAGAAGAATTCTCCATCAACCTAGCTACTATGTCCATGGGGACAAAGGGGCCGAAGTCACCCTAACTATATCGCACAGGGCATGAAAGTTTTCACAGCCGTGAGCAATGTCTCTAGGTTGACCTAAGTTTTAGGTGTGGACCAGGCCTAAGTTCCAGGAAAGTTGGCACAGCCACATTGCACATATGGTTTATGTTTAATAAAACACTAATTAACATATTACAACATTAATAGTCTGTATTAGGCTCCAATCCTGCAATGAGTTCTGCGTAGGCAGACTTCTGCATGCATGTGAAGACTCATTGAAGTTAATGGGGAGGTGCCATGTGGGCCTGGGACATTCCCACATATAGCACGTTGCAAGATCAAGGCCTTAGATTGTAAACTCATTGAGACAAGGGTTGTTTTTGTTTGTATCTTGTATTGTGCTGAGTTTTATTAAAATTGGCTTTTAATAAAAACACTAATAATATAGAGATACAAGATTTGCGACATAAATGAATTACTGTTGCTTAAGGGCAGGGTAACTTTTGATATTTCTTGATTCTGAGTGCTTGTTGCTATAACCTTAATATTGCATCAATACTTTTTGTATGCATTTTTTCCCCCTTATGGGAGCACACAAAACTTACATGTAAAAGAAAAGCTTAGAGAAACTATCACATAATAATGGCTGAAAAATGTGTTCTTGCAGCTGGGAATGGGCTTGAAGGAGTCTGTCCAATATGTGTAACTTGATTGACAGAATTTGCATAGCATTTATGGTTTGCAATGTGCCTGTGTAAACTCTGACTGTCTGGTATTTTAGGGCACACATTTCTCTAGGCTGCACTATCCCTTCCAGAATTATGAGATCAACTAAAAAAAAATGGCCATATGAAGGTGTGAGTGGGTGGTCCACTCACCGCTCAGTGGCGCCTCCCATATCTCATCTGGGGAATTAGCTCTGCCACCTGGTCTGATGCCCCTTCCTGCAGTTACTCAGTCCATCATTCCCTTCAGTTACTCCATGGCCTCTCCTGCACCAGGAGTGGTAGCATTGTCCTCTTCATAGCTCAGTCCTCCAGCTAAGTCACATTAAAGTTCTCCCCCCTTCCAGGGTATCACAAGGCCTTTGAGGCAAACTGTCCCAAGCAGTCCGCTCCCCACTCCCTGGTCTCTGCTACTTCTTTGGCGGCTGATGGGGGAACCCAGGCTTGCCCTCTACATCGGTTTCCAGTCCAGGGACCCTCAACCCAGCAGCTCTGGACTTTTACTCCCCCAACCCTTATTGAGCCCTACTCTCTCCTTGCAGCTTCCTCCTCTTTCCCCTTGTATCAGGCAGTGCAACTGCAAGTTTCCTTTTCAACTTACTCTTTATAGAGCCTGTCCAGCTCCTCCCCCCAGCTGGACTTCATCTGCAGTTAGACTCTAGCACACCATAGGTTTTCTCCAGGTGCAGCCTAAGGGTAATTGGCCTAACTTACCCCATCAGGCCTTGTGTGTGGTGGACACCCCATCACAGAAGGGTAATTTGACAGGGTAGAAAATAACCTAAGAGCTATAAACTCAGTTATTTTAATATATTACATTAACTTTCAGCTCACTGACCAGAAGTTTTTAAAGAAACTTAAAAAACAAGACTCAGCTCTGCATATAGGAAAAGCAAATTAAAATACCTTTGCACTTCCAAAACACTGGTTGTGAGATGGGTAAGGGAAGGAAAGTGGTTGGTAAACAGCACATGTATTTAGATCACCACTATTAAAGAGAGGTGAGACACAAATTAAACACAAAGAGTAAGTCCCCCTAAGGGCTTGTCTGTAGAGGAAAATTACAGTCTGCTAGAATATGTGTTAATTAAGACAATGTTAACCACTCAGTATAGTGAAATATTGTCATGTTTAGTATTGTATGCTGGATCACATAGGGTTAGCTATGACCAGCCAACTCAGTGTTAAACATGATAGTTCTTGTCTGCATTGAGTGCCATGTTATGTTAAGTCATGTAACATAATTAACTAAGATGCATTTTAACATGATGAAATTTTCAAGTGTAGACAAGCCCTAAGAAGGTTTATATTGTTGTGTTTGAAAGCTGGCTCCAGGAAGAATTAAGGAGGGCAAGTAATATATTGGAGGTCCCCAGCAAGATACTTCTTGGGGTAGAGATCTCCCATTTCCTGAGCTGCTCCCCTTAGCTTCTCTTTCTACTCCTCTCATCTCCCTAATCTTGCCTTTTACTTCCTGTTTCCATCATCAGGAAAGGATGAAGGCAGTGGATTTTCCTCACTCCTTTCCCCAAACCACACAATCCTTGGCAGGAAGGAGACAGGCCTGAGAGCGAGGTCTTGTCCCAAAATAGGCCAGCTGACCACAAGTTGCTCTCGCCAATCAATGCTCTATTGACCCAAGTCAGCAAGGTCCTTAAGCATGTGCAGAGTCCCATTGAAGTAAATGGGACTATTAATAAGTTTAAGGTAAGGCATGTGCTTAGATATCTTGCTGTCTTGAAGTCTATGGGCTTGAATCTGCACTCATTGGAGTCAATAGCAAAATTCCCATTGACTTCAGTGGTTCAGGATTAGGCCTTAAATCCCTGACCCAAAACTCATTTAAGTCAGTGGGACTTTTTCCATTGACTTTAGTAGGCATTAGCAGTTGTCCATTGGCCTGGAGGTGGGCAAGAGGAGTCCCACATGAATAGAGATTACAGCCTGCCCTATCAAAGTTAGCATCTGATCTGGACATTTGAACCAGAGAATAATGAGGGGTAAGTGTATGTATTGAGCTCCATGTTGCTGCTCTACATCTCTCTGATATGAGGATGCTACCCAAACAGGCTGCAGAGACCTCTTGAGCCCCACTGAGATGAGCCTTAATATGTCCATGGAGATGTTTCTTGGACAAAATTAACAAGTCTTAATGCAGTTGAGAGCCACTTGGACAGGCTCTTAAAGGACAGGGGTTGCCCCTTAATCCTTTCCGCAACTGTCTGTGGAAGGAAAAGAAACTTCAATCCCACATTCGTTGTGGTTGTCCTGCAAATTGAGGTCCCTTATAAGTTGAAGAGATTCCTTTGGTCTTGGGTTTCATGGGTTCCAGCTGGCCCTGGATCTGACTCCCCCTTATAAAGATTTAAATTTGTGACTTGTGTTGGAGAATTTCTTCTCATGTTATTAAGGAGGAAAAAAGACTCAGAAGAAATCATTGAAGCAAACAAACCAGGCGTATCTCCCCAAATTGTGTATAGTTGTGTGATTATGAATTAGGGTTAGTGGTGGAAATAAGCAGACCATCCACTAGAACTTCCTGTGTACCCAGAGACAGATTAATGGTATGGCCATGGCTATAAAACACGATGTGCACATCTAGGATGCTATATAGATGTAATAAAAATAATAATAGTCTGGGGCTCTGACATCCCATATTTTCAAAACTTTATATTTATTGATTTTCAAGAACTGAAACATTAATGCCAGGCATGACATACTGTACATGTAACACCAGCACTTACTATGAAGAATATATGACTAGCCATGGTGCACAGAAACAGTGACCTTTCTACAACCAGATCTGCAAATTACTATGAATGCATTGAGTTTCTAATAAAGAGCTCCCATATGTAGTGTCTTTTGGAGAGGCCCCACTACTCAGACATTCTTCTTAAATGGTAGGTGAGAACACAGATATATTTACATATTAGAAATACTAAGTAATAGTGGAAAGAATAGTTCTAAATAGAATGTATGCAGATACAAAATGTGAAGCAGTTCCAGCTAACTTTTGGAAAATAGAATGTTCCTCCATACAAAAAACCAAATCAAAACAAAATCAAATTTTATGGACAAATATGTATAAAATTACTTTAAATAGTTAGCCAACCAAGTTTATAAAACAAAATAATGATTCATCAGCAGAGAGAAACTGGCATAGCTACATGGTAATGTCCTGGGAAGTACTCCTAGATCCTCCACTCAATGCATCTTCTCCCATGGGTCAGCCAGTGGTTTAAGCTCAGTGGAATACAGCTGCCAAAGCCAGTAAATGGTTCAATAAAAGATTCCATTAAAGACTAAAGACTAGTGTCCTGAACCTACAAATCCTTAATATCCAGTGCTTCACTCAGTACCAGGACTATTTATGGTAGGAAGTACTTTGCTGGATAGTATGTGTTTGCAGGATCAGGCCTTAATGTTGTAAGTCCTGATCCAAAGCCCACTTAAATAAATTGAAAGACTCCCATTGATTTCAATGGGACTTGGATCAGGCCCAAAGTACACATATAGGTGGAGGTTTAAGTTTATAATCCTGTTGCAATTAAATATTTTTTAAAATAAAAAAGTAACAGCTATTCAAATGATTTCAAATCTCTATTACAATTTAGAAAAAACCCTCTGTATATTCAGAATACTAAGAGCCTGCAAAGTGCAAAGCCTAAGAAATGACTATAGTTGCATAGTTCAGGTACTTCTTTTGCAAATGGAATATTGTTCATCTTAGATTCAAGCATCAAACTCAACAAACATTCCATTCCATTTCTGCTCACCGTTTTTGGACTTTGGCAAGAGCAAAAGTCTCTGCAACTTTGATTTCAAAAATCTAAAACTGGCCACCCCTTTCCTAGGTATAAGGCAATAGCTTATGTCCAAGTTTTTCAAATAAGTTTTTGGGCTGAGGCAATGTCTTTCCATCTTTTTAGTAAAACAGATGTTAAAGTCAGGAGATATATTTTAGAGTTCTGGAACATTAATTCACCAGATATTCTGGCAGTTTCTGGAACCAAATTATGAAATGACAGTGAACCACATATAATCAAAACAGTACATACCACAGAAAAGAGCTGAGTCTTGCAATTCTACTAGCAGAAATCATTGGATTAGAGTTCTCCAAACCAGTCAGCTGTTACAATTCACTCAACCATTTAAACAAAACAAAAAACAAACAAAATAGAGGATTCAGTTGCCTCTGGAACACCTGCACTGTTAAAGTGTCTGAACCAAGATGTATTTTCTGTTTCATCCATTTCAGAAATCAGTCTTTTGTTCTCCCTCACTGCACAGAAGTGCATTTCAAAACTAAAAAAACCCCACAAAACTTTCAAGCCTTCTTTACACATCATAAGGGAGCAAAAATGGGCATAATATTTTTAACTTTTGTAGGAAACTTTTATTATCATCCATGGTCAGACTTGGAAAAAATAAGTAGTAGTACTCATCCATGCTTCACGCACAACCGAAATTCTGTCCCCTTTTCTATGATGTCAGAAAAAGAAGTCCTTCACTGCAGATTATTCACATTATAAAAATATGCACAACTCTCATTTTTCTTGAGTGCTTTGATTGATGACATTTTAATTGTCATAATAAGTCTGATAGGTAGTACTGTCTAGGTTTTAAAATGTAATTTCAGGCAGGACGGTTAGGCAGAGGTCCAGGGGCCTGATTGTGTGTCAACATGGCAGTAATTCCCCCCCACCCCCCAGGTATTCATTAAAACATTCTCCATTGAAATTGTTTGTCTTCCTTTCACATTTGTTTCTTATGCTGGATTTTTTCCAGTACAATTTCCCTGTCCTCCTGCCTCAACCTGTCTTATGTCTCAGCATTCCATCTTCTCTCCATGTGGCCAGCGTTCATATTCATAACTCCATGTATGACCAGGAAATAGCTTTTTCTTGCTAATCTTCTTTCTGAAGCTGAAGTTTGAGAGCCTTTCTATTATTGTGACTCTAGTCTGCCTAATTCTAGTAACATGTCCTTATCATCCAAGGTGGAAAGAGGCCTGAAAGCATTGGCATTTGAAACTGAACAAGTGTTACTTTTATTACGTTCCTAAGTATTTCAAGGGATGGATGGGTTAATAACTATAGCATTTCTTGTTTCTAATTTCAGTGTCTATTCTAGGACTATGGGCATCCCAGAGTAGGTGTGAGCGCAGATGTACTAGATACACAATGGTGGAAAGGCACTCCAGGCTCAGCCCCAGTAAAAGGACCTCTTTTCCTCCCTTTGCAGGTCACCTTTAAGGATGCAACCTCCTGATTCCATCCTTTGTTTTCATGTAATTAATGTTTTAATCATTGTCTATTTGTTTACACTTCTTTGAGAGGATGAGGAGGGTCCCTATGCCTGAGAGAGCAAGCATAGTTAACCGTGTTTTTAACAATCTGTAACTGAGAGATGCTGATGAGGCAGTGATGAGTTGCAGCAAAGCCTCTTTTTAAAATGTCAAATTGAAACAAACCTTTGCAGTGTGGTTAGCCATGGTTATATATATATATGTATATTTTAAAAAGCCCTTTTGCAATACCATGGTATTGTGATAAACATCTGTCATAACTATGAAGGGAAGGGTAACAGCTCTCTGTGTACAGAGAC
>NW_020664409.1:73793342-73832022 GCF_002925995.2 Terrapene triunguis
GGACGGGGGTTTGATTGCCGAAAAGCCGGACATGTCCGGGAAAAACCGGACGTATGGTAACCCTAACTATGAATACCAAATGAGTGGCCTATTTCTTATTAAACTTATCAACAAGGGAGTGTTATCACTTATTAGGGCCAGATATTGGAAGTTAAGACTTCTTGGTTTTGTTCTGGGCTCAGCTGCTGACTTTGTGTGTTACTTTGCACAGATTACCTAACTCTCTGCCTCAGTTACCTCATTTGTAAATTGGAAGTGATAATACCTACTTCACAGGGATATCGTGAGACTTAATAGTTTGCACTTAGCGTGTTTCATCTGAGACTGGCAAGGAACATTTTCAAAGAATAATAAAGAAAATCCATAATTATTGGAAAAGCTCTTTGATCATAGTTGAAATAGCAATTATTATTAGCAAAAAGAACGAGGAGTACTTGTGGCACCTTAGAGACTAACAAATTTATTTGAGCATAAGCTTTCGTGGGCTAAAACCCACTTCATCGGATGTATGCAGTGGAAAATACAGTAGGAAGAGATATATATACACACAGAGAACATGAAAAAATGGGTGTTGCCATACCCACTGTAACGGGAGTGATCAGTTAAGGTGAGCTATTATCAGCAGGAGAAAAAAACCTTTTGTAGTGATAATCAGGATGGCCCATTTCCAACAGTTGACAAGAAGGTGTGAGTAACAGTAGGGGGAAAAGTAAGCATGGGGAAAAAGTTATATGTGTATATATATCTCTTCCTACTGTATTTTCCACGGCATGCATCCGATGAAGTGGGTTTTAGCCCACGAAAGCTTATGCTCAAATAAATTTGTTAGTCTCTAAAGTGCCACAAGTACTCCTCATTCTTTTTGCTGATACCACTCTGAAACCTGTCAATTATTATTAGAACATTCCCACTGCTATTGGTTCATCTTTGTAAGCATCAGGCTGGAAGAGAGAGGGTATTTGAAGGATGTTGTGACTATTAATCTCTGGGTCAAAGTGGTAGTGCTGGTGCTGTGAGTGACAATACAGATAACTGATTTATGTTTTCACCGTTCTTATTACATATAATTAAATGTTTCACGTACAGCTAAGGTTACGTAGCAAATGGTTAATAGATTTTGAGAAGTTTATGTATAGGTTATGTTTGGGGCTTTTTATTATATATACACATTTAAAAAGGGGGAGGGGTTATTTTCTCTCACAGAGGGCCTGTCTGTGGGTTGGCTACTAAGGGAAAAATCTCAAGGGTTCACCCAAACAGCTAGCACATGTTAAGAAGAGACACCTTTCCCTGTCTATGCTAGGGTTCTAGAATATGTTGCTAACACATTTTGAATGTACACATTTTATCCTAGTGTAATGCAGCTGCAGCAGTGTGACACAGCACCCCATATTTGTCATAATAATATTATGATGATATGATTATGACATAATTATGATGCATTTTGTACAAGATAAGTAATGTAAGGTGTCATTGGAAAAAAGTTATGATTTTCTGAATATGATTATCCTATTTGTATGCATGTATCATTTTTGTATCTGAAGTTATGAATATTGACTAGGGATCTGTATTTCAAATGGGCTTACTCTGGAAAACAGCCAGCTTTTCAGGTACAACAATGAAGAAGCCAGAAGGGGCTAATGGCCCATCAGCAAAGACAATGGACTGTGGAATAGCTTAACCTTCCTGTGGGCATTTTGGCCACCCTGTAAGCAATGGCCGCTCTAACTCTACAAGGACCAGATCACGTCTCTGGACTTCATCTTGGGACATCAGTATTTTTCCACAAACTGGTCTGGGAACCAAGTTTCGAAACAAAGGGTTCCTGCCCTAGGCTAACGCGATATAAGGCAGGGAGTGTCATCATCTAGTTTTCTTCACTCCCCACACAAGAAGATACCTGGAAACACCTGAGAAACAAAGACTGAATTGGGGGAAGTGCTGGATCCAGGCTAAAGGGATTCCTAGCCTATGTAGGAAACACCTGGGAATTCCAAGCTCCAAAGCAAGTGTAACTTGTGCCTTAAGAATCTACAAGTCTGCCTGTACCATCAGTTAGATTGGATATGAATAGCAGATTCTCACCCTATCTAGTGTATTAAGCTCAGGTTGCATTTTTATTTATTTGCTAGGTAATCTGCTTTGATCTGCTTGCTATCACTTAAAATCTATCTTTTGTAGTTAATAAACTTATTTTATATTTTAATCCAATGCAATGAGCTTTGACTGTAGTGCTTGGGGAAAATCTCTGCTTGGTTACCACAAGTTTGCAATGTTCTCTTCACATTGAGGGAGAGGCAGACTGGGTATTACATTCATATACTGGTCAGATTTGACCAGAGCAGAACAGTACTGCTCTGGGGTCCTAGGCTAGGAAGCTGGTGGTTAGACAGCCTGCATGTAACTGCAGTTGGGTATGTCCCTACCTGTGTGAATGCTGGTGAAAGTGCAGGCTGGAGGACTTTGCAGCTTGTCACAGCAGGACAGTGCGAGAGGGAGCCCTGGTTGGTGGGTCACAGGGCTCAATGGTACCCCAGTTCCAGGTGGCACCCGGGGAGAACCTGTCACAAGCAGCATTAACAATACTGAGTATTTTTTTTCCAAAAAATCCCTACTGTAGATAAGGCCTTTAAGTGCCTCCTAGGGTTTTTAGGAAACATCATGACTGTGGCTGAGACAGAGTCAAGAATGTATTGTCAGAAAACTGACAGCTCAAGAAAGGAGCTATATAAAATGTACTTAAAGTGAAAGGGCTTCTTTCTCTGTGCCTGAATTTAAAGTATCATCAATCAAATGTCAGAGTGCTTGAATAATTAAACCGGTGTAAAGAGATGTAATTGTGAGACTTGCAAAGACAGCACACAAAGCTGTCTCATTATGAGGACAAGCTGAACTCTTAGTGGCATTACAAGTCAAAGAGTTAAAAATGCACCAGAGTATTTGAAATGGAATAAGTGAATGGTTTATGTGTAGACTGAACACAAACATACTGAGCTGCAGAACTCTTACTAGAGGAAAGCTGCATGTTACAGGTCTTGGACTACAAAACAGGATGATAAACTACAAGGATGTTGGAAATAACCTGGAAGAAATATAGCTTAAACATTCAAAGGGGCAGCAGCAGGTTATAAGTAATATTTAAAAACAAACCAAGTGTCCTTAGCTGTGTAACTAAACAACACTTGTGATTATTAAGACTGTGTTTGTTTGTATTTGTTTTTGGGGGGGGGGTTAAGTTTACTTCCCCAGGCATGTGTACTGTTTATTCACTTTTTCCACTTCATCTTGTGGACAGAAATTAAAGTCTGATCAGTTTCAATTTCAGGGTCTCACTCTATGGTAGCTCAATGCTACAATGTTTGAGTTGCAAACACTGCATGGAAATGCCTAAAATTATTTTAATTAAAATAATAAAAATATGTTCATATGTCTAATATTGGGTTTGAAACAATCAGAGCTGTCCCCCTCCCATTAACCCAGAAGCTAAATATTTGGTAAACTACCTGCCATTGTCCTTTAACACTTTAGAGACACTGCACTGTTTGGCTGCAGTGCTCCATTTTGATGGGGAAATGGAAATGGAGACTGCAATAGAAATGTTTGGCACAGTCTTCCAAGGCACTTGGTTCTGCCCTGTTCTGCTGCAGGAAGCAGCTGCAGATCTGTTACCATCTTACCACTCTGATGGTGCCTTTGGCACTAGATCCTGCAACTGGATCCCTGGGCAGCCACTTATAGCCACATGAAGTCCAGCTAAAGTAAATGGAGCTCCAAATGGGTTCAAAGTTGGCTTGCACTGATCTGATTGGAGGACTGGGACCTTCGATAGAGTCCATGTAGGAGTAAGGTCTCATCCTGCTTCCACTGATGCTGATGGGGACTTTTGCCACTGACTTCCATGGGAGGAAGCTCAAAGCCTTAAAATGCAGTGAACAGGAGAAGTGAACATTACTGCATATACTGACATAACCTGGGAGATTTTGACAAAAATATTTAATATACTTCCATGTCCACATCATTTTGGAAATTACTACAAAGGAATTGTAGCTTGTCTGAAAATTATTTGAACACCATTAGAGCCATCCTTGTTATAACACGCTGAAGTACTTGACTCCTGAGTAAGAGTCTTTTTTTATAAGATGAAGTGCCTTGAATTTATATTATTTTGCTAAATGTGATTGGGCACTCTGACTTTTTTCCCGTTGCTATAGTTCCATCACATCTGTTAGGAGTAGCTCTTTTAATTGCATCAGTTAGGCTTACATAAAAGAGTATTTTAATGATACAAAGACTTGTATAAAGCACAGTCTGAAGTCTGGCTGAAGAAGAACCTCACACACAAACTTTGACTGGAGCAGTTTGAAAGCTGCAGGCATACACACAAACTTTCCAGACAGAGATGCTTTCTTGTGTAAGAAAAGTAATTTTCTTTCCACATAGTAAAATGAAGTGAAGTTTGTGCTAGTCAGGCATTTCTTTGTTGTATAACCTCTATCCTCACAATTTTTTTAATACAACCCAAACTGTGTGACTAACAAGACAGTTTTGTTAACATTCAATCTACAACAGAGTCGTCATTAAAACAAATTAGAACATGATATTGAGTTGCTATTTCATGACATTGCATCACATCGTCATGATGTTGCATTGCCTTGTCACTGTGATGTGAGCTATTTTAGGAGTTAGCTAGATATTGGCTGGGGTCTTGCTATTGTAAGACTGGACTGAGCGGATTACCATATTTGTTGGTTGAAACTTCCTGGAATAGAGAAACTGGTGTCTGTCCAGTGGTAGTGCTGTTTTGTAATTACAGCATATAAATCATATACAGCACCATTCATCCCAAGGAAGTCAAAGTGCTTTATAAACTAATACATTAACTCCACAGTGCTCTGCATCCTCCGTTGTAATGCAGCCACATCTGGAGTGAAATATAGGTCACAGTTTAAGATATGGTGGGGGTGGGGATGGGGAGGATTCAGTGGGAGAAGTGGTTGGCCATTGTGTGGGGAGAGAAACAAGTTCTCTGGAGTTGCCAGTCTAAAAGAGACACTAGTTCACAGGGATTACAGTACTCTCTTTTTAAAATGTTTGTAATTCTTATTCCTAAACAAAATATCCTCAGGGTCTTTGAAGACCCTAGTCCTCAGTGATGATGGAACCCATATTTAATATGAAATTTTAAGCACTGGCTTGAGTCAGTATGCAAAACTAGCACCTGAAAAAGTTCCCTGATGAAAACATCAGATTTTCATGCTCAAATATTTCAAAACAACCAAAGTTTTATCTAAACTTTATGCACACATATAAAATCTCCAATTTTGCCTCCTCAATTTTATATAATACAGCTACCATGCTGCTACCACACAATAATAGTCTCCCAATTAAAACAGAGCTCCAAAATTAGATCAGCCTTAACATTTCTGGTGTTCCAAGAGATATTACCTCTTTTAGATAGGAGATGGGAAAGTTTGCCCCTACAGCCACATGTTCAAAGTACTATGGATATGCATACTAAATAACTTTTCATAGGATAAATAATTATGATCCACCTTACACTGGGCATCTTGTTTTATCTTTCCATAGGACGGCTAAATGGCGAGTTCTTTGGTCAGGAACTATACTGTACTGAGCTAAACATTTGGCAAACCGAATCAATGTTTGGATATTAAAACATGGAAATAAGTTAGCTCCCTTTGTTCAAAAGGGAGTGGGAAACAGCCAGTATGAAGGGGTGGGAGAGGGAAAAAGGCAACAAGAGGAGTTTCCTGGCTTAATGTTTTCAGTTCAAGCATTGACTTACACTGACCTGCCTCACAGAACTGAAGCTTTGCCACACTGATGCAGAAAGGATTACTTCCCCATGGTTTTTAGTTGTCGATCTTCCAAAATAAAGCTCTTTTCTCCTTTAAGGCTCTCAATAATTCTTTTGTTTCAGCATTAGAACGGCCATACTGGGTCAGACCAAAGGCCTATGTAGCTCAGTATCCGGTCTTCTGACAGTAGCCAGTGTCAGATGCTTCAGAGAGAATGAGCAGAACAAGGCAATTTATCCAGTGATTTATCTGATCAAGTCCCAGCTTCTGGCAGACAGAGGTTTAGGGACACCCATAGGATGGGGTTGCCTCCCTGACCATCTTGGCAAATAGCCATTCATGGACCTATCCTCCATGAATTTACCTAATTTTTATTTGAACCCAATTATACTTTTGGCTTTCACAACATTCCCTGGCAACAAGTTCCACAGCTTGACTATGTGTTGTGTGAAGAAGTACTTCTTATGTTTGTTTTAAACCATCTGCCTATTAATTTTGTTGGATGACCCCTGGCTCGTGTGTTATGTAAGGGGTAAATAACACTATTCACTTTCTCCCACTGGTGCAAGTAAGCCGGTGTGGTCGTACACTGTACCATTAAGACATTTATTGCCAGTATGCCGTACTGGAAAGACACATTCGGTATCCGCTGAACACCACAGGACTCTTCCAGGAACCGCAGTGGTGAAAGGAGCAGAATGTGCGGCCACTGGGTGGCCCCACACTGGCAGCTCCTCTGGTATGGCTGTACCACCCCGAGCCCTCCCCCAGCCCTTTCACGCAGCTGCGTCCAGGGCCGGTGCTACCATTAAGACAAACTAGGCGGTTGCCTAGGGCGCCAAGATTTGGGGGCGCCAAAAAGCGGTGACCCCAATTTTTTTTTTTTACAGCATTCCTGGGCTGGGTTGCCAGCAGCACGCTGACACGTGCAGCTCAGACTCCCTCTCCCAGCGCAGCGGCCGCTCCACTTCTCCCGCCTCCCAGGCTTGCGGCGCCAATCAGCTGTTTGGCGCCGCAAGCCTGGGAGGGGAGGAGAATTAGAGCGGGGGCGGCATGCTCGGGGAGGTGGCGGAGCAGAGGTGAGCTGGGGTGGGGAGCTGCCGCACGGCTCCCCGGGGGGGGGAGCTGCCGCGAGTGGGGAGGCGCCTCAGGGCGGGGGGGGGGCGGCTGCGGGGGGGGGGGCGGGGAACTGCCGCAGGGCTGGGAGGGGGCACAAGGTGGAAGTTTCGCCTAGGGTGCGAAACTTCCTTGCACCGGCCCTGGCTGCGTCTCCTGTCTAGGGTCTGTACAGCCCCGCTGGAGGACAGGGCTGGGGGCGGTACAGCTGCGCCAGAGGAGCTGCTGGCGTGGGGCTGCCTGGCAGCCCCATATTCTGCTTCTTTCACCGCTGTGGTTCCCGGGAGAGCCCTGTGGTTCAGCAGATACTGATTTCTATTTGCGGATTTCCGCATCCGAGGGTATAAATTTGTATCCACACAGGGCTCTAGTCACAGAACATTTTTTTTGAGGGGAGCCGGGGTCGGTACCATACCGGTAAGAGTTAAAACTCTATTTGCACCACTGCTTTCTCCACACCATTCATGATTTTATAGAACTCTATCATATTCTCCCCTTTGTTGTCTCTTTTCTAAGATGAATAGTCTCAGTCTTTTTAATCTCTCCTCATATAGAAGCTATTCCATACCCCTAATCCTTTTTTGTTGCCCTTCTCTATATCTTTTCCTATTCTAATATATCTTTTTGGAGATGGGGCAACCAGAACTGCAGACAGGATTCAAGGTGGGTGCATATACAGTAGAATCTCAGAGTTATAAACCAGAGTTTCGTACTAACCAGTCAACCACACACCTCATTTGGAACCGGAAGTATGCAATCAGGCAGCAGCAGAGACAGAAGAGAAAAAGTAAATACAGTGTAGTGTTAAACATAAACTACTAAAACAATAAAGGGAAAGTTTAAATTTTTTTTTGACAAAGTAAGGAAACTGTTTCTGTGCTTGTTTCATTTAAATTAGGATGGTTAAAAGCAGCATTTTTCTTCTGCATGGTAAAGATATAAAGCTGTATTAAGTCAATGTTCAGTTGCAGACTTTTGAAAGAACCACCATAACGTTTTCTTCAGAGTTACGAACAACCTCCATTCCCGAGGTGTTCGTAACTCTGAGGTTCTACTGTACAGCGGATTTATATAGCAGCACTGTCTTATTATCTATCCCTTTCCTAATGATTCCTAACATTCTGTTAGCTGTTTTGACTGAGGTTGCCCACTTAGCATATGTTCTCAGAGTACTATCCACAGTGACTCCACAATCTCTTTCTTGAGTGGTAACAGCTAATTTAGACCCCATTATTTTGTACGTGTAATTGGGATTATGTTTTCCAACGTGCATTACTTTGCATTTATCAACATTGAATTTCATCTGCCATTTTGTTGCCCAGTCACGCAGTTTTGTGAGATCTCTTTTTAACTCTTCGCAGTTAGCTTTGGACTTCACTATCTTGAGTAATTTTGCATTGCTTGCAAATTTTGCCACCTCAGTTTACCCCTTTTCCCAGATTGTTTCTGAATATGTGGAGAGCACTGGTCCCAGTATATCTCCTTGGGGAACCTCACTATTTACCTCTCTCCACTGTGAAAACTGACCATTTATTCCTACCCTTTGTTTCCAGTCTTTTAACCAGTTATTGATCCATGAGAGGACCTTCCTTCTTATCTCATGACCGCCTACTTTGCTTAAGGGCCTTTGGTATGGAACCTTCAGAAAGCCTTTGACAGGGTTCAAGTACACTATATTCACTGGATCATCATGTTTGTTGACCCTCAAAGAATTCTAATAGATTGGCAAGGCATGATTTCCCTTTACAAAACCCATGTTGACTTTTCCCCAACATATTGTGTTCATCTATGTGTCTGGTAATTCTGTTCCTTACTACAGTTTCAATCAATTTGCCTGGTTAGGCTTACTGGCCTGTAATTACCAGGATTGCTTCTGGAGCCTTTTAAAATAAAGTCTTTTAAAATCCATCAGCATTACATTAGCTATCTGCCAACCATGTGGTACAGTGGCCAACTTAAGCTATTTACATATCACAGTTAGCAGTTCTGCAATTTCATATTTGAGTTCCTTTAGCACTCTTGGGTGAAGACCAAGTGGTCTTAGTGACATATTTAATTTATCAATTTGTTTCAAAACGTCCTCTACTGACACCTCAATTTGTCACCTAAAAGAATGGCTCAGGTGTGGGAATCTCCCTCACATCCTCTGCAGTGAAGACTGATGCAAATAATTAATTTAGCTTCTCTGCAAGGGCCTTGTCTCCCTTGAGTGCTCATTCAGCATCTCGATTGTCCAGTAGCCCCCATTGATTGTCTGCCAGGTTTCCTGATTCTGATGTACTTACAAAAACTAAACTGCAACTTTCCCCCACCCTTTCTTTTGCTGGTTGCTGTTCAAGTTCTTTTTTGGCCTGCCTAAGCACATGTTTATACTTGACTTGGCAGAGTTTATGTTCCTTTCTATTTTCCTCAGTAGGATTTGACTTCCAATTTTTAAAAGATGTCTTTTTGTGTCTGTCTCTTTTACTGTTTAGCCAGGGTGGCATTTTTTGGTCCTCTTACTGTATTTTTTTATTTTATTTGGGATATACATTTAGTTTGAGCCTCTGTTATGGTGTCCAGAGAATCACCACAAGTCCCTGTTCACTTCAGTATTTCCTCCTCACTGCCCCCCAGCCTTCTTAGAGTGTTTGGTCATCTATTTGGTTATCTGGTTTTCCCTGTAACTCTTTTCACTGTTTAGCTACATTTAATTAGGAAGATTATTTATAATGCTCAGTGAACTAAGGATTGGGATCTTAAGATGTCTTTCAAGAGGATGTTTTAAAAATGCATTAGGCTCTGTATCAACAAAAAACTGGGGTGTGTGGAATGGTGAGGTGACTGGGGATCTCGTGTTCACAGCTGAAGATGCACTTAAGTAATTAGTTTGAATAGCAGTTACAGGGGCACATTCGAGGGAAATGTATCTATGTACCACTTAGTATTCTTAATATTAAAACCTCAACCATGTTTATTCCCAGAGTTCCTCTGCAGCGGATCTCCCCATATTTCATACCCGTTTAATCCCTATCCCAGACCCCATAATTTGATAACCTTAATTCAGTCAAGGAAAGTTGTCAAGAGGTCCCTTCAAAGATCAAGAAAGTTGCCTGTAAATCATTGCTGAATGACATGACCTTCCCTCCCCCCCGAGGCCTAAGCAGGCTGTCTCTGCAGTGCTCCCAAGATCTGATGGCCTGGAAAGAAACACAAAACACCCCACCCACCAATAAATTCTTCATCTTTTTCACAGCTGTGTAGAGTGCTTACCATTTGGCCAGCTCTCCAGATATACTGGAATGTTTTCTTCAGTTATCTACACACTCCCAAACTTCTACCTCCTTGTTTCCTCTGCAACATTATATAATACTTCATATTTCTACACCACATTCAAAGGATTTAAAGTAGTTTACATCAAGCCTCACAATTTCCTGTGAGCAATGTATTCATATTTACACTTAAAAAAAATAAATACATGGGGAAAAGGAGGTTAAGTGACTTGCCCAACGTCACACAGTGAGTCAATGAGAAAACTGGGAACAGAATCCTCTCCCCACTCCTTACCCCACTGCCCAAAATGCCAATTCCCCATCCCGTGCTTTAATCACTAGCTAGTGCTTCCTCTTACTAGTTTAAAACAATATGCACTGGAAAATGTAGAAATCCCACAATAAGACAAGTTTCTAGGCCCACTTATTCTCCATTGCTCTTTGCTGCTAACCTCCCCACCCAGATTCCTCAAAACAAGTCTCTGTAGCCTGATTCCACACACATTTTTGCCCCAACAGGTGTTTCACTCTTGTCCACTCCCAGTTCTTGAAGGCAAATCCTTATGGGACACTCTCTCCCACTATTCCCCATCCCCAACTGGAGCTAGGCCTGGCCTGCAAAGTTCAAAGCTGAATATGAAATTCCTTAAAGCTTTTGAGGGGATTCACAGGCATGGTTTTGGCTTAGGTCCCACTCTACTCTTCACCTTACTCATAGACTCATAGACTTTAAGGTCAGAAGGGACCATTATGATCATCTAGTCTGACCTCCCGCATGATGCAGGCCACAAAAGCTGACCCACCCACTCTTGGAATAATTCTCTCCCTTGACTCAGCTGTTGAAGTCCCCAAATCATGATTTAAAGACTTCAAGTTGCAGAGAATCCTCCCAGCAAGCGACACCTGCCCCACGCTGCGGAGGAAGGCGAAAAACCTCCAGGGCCTCTGCCAATCTACCCTGGAGGAAAATTCCTTCCCGACCCCAAATATGGCAATCAGCTGAACCCCGAGCATGCGAGCGAGATTCTCCAGCCAGACCCTCAGGAAAAAAGTTCTCTGTAGTAACTTTTAATATCCCATCATTGACCATTGTTACTAATTACCAGCGATGGCACGTTATTGACCTATTGACTAAAATCACGTTATCCCATCAAACCATCCCCTCCATAAACTTATCAAGCTTAATCTTAAAGCCAGAGAGGTCTTTCGCCCCCACTGTTTCCCTCGGAAGGCTGTTCCAGAACTTCACCCCTCTGACGGTTAGAAACCTTCGTCTAATTAAAAGCCTAAACTTCCCGACGGCCAGTTTATATCCATTTGTTCTTGTGTCCACATTAGTACTGAGCTGAAATAATTCCTCTCCTTCCCTGGTATTTATCCCTCTGATATATTTTAAGAGAGCAATCATATCCCCCCTCAGCCTTCTTTTGGTTAAGGTAAACAAACCGAGCTCCTTGAGTCTCCTTTCATACGACAGGTACTGCCAAAGATAAGCTTGCACACAGCCAGTTTTGTCTCATTTCTCTCCCTACAACTCCTTCACAAAAGTTTCTACAGCCTAACTGAACAAATAAGAAAGGTTGGCAACATTTTGAAACACGAAAACTCTGACCTTGCTGGCCAGGGGAAAAAGAAAGAGGTAACTTATCTGTGCAGTAACTAATGTTCTTGAAAAGGGGTAGTTTGTATACATATTCCACAGCGGGTATGCACACATCCAGCATGCAGATGTCAGACAGTTTTCTAGTCAGCAGTATCCAATGGGAGGGCGCATACACCCTTCCTTTCCTTGCGAGCTTCACGAGGGTATAAAATCCAGAGCCCACCCCACCCAGTTTCTTCAGCACCACATGAGCCTGCGACATTAGAACTCTAAAGTAGGGGGATGGTGGGTGGGCATGGAATATGTATATGGACTACATATTTGACTCAAATAACATTAGCTCCTATACAGGTAAATAACCTTTTTTCTTCCCCCTTTGTTGAGCGCTAGTCCGTATACATATGCCACAGCTAGTGACTCCCAAGCAGTCGTTCTCACTGGGGACAGGTACAAGAAGTCTCCGTAAATATGGACTATAACAGGGATCTTCCAAATCTTGCATCATCCCTGGCTGCTTCCACCAGCAAGTAATGCTTCATGAACATGTCTACACATGACAAGGTTGCTGGTCTGCAAATATCCTGGATTGGCAGGTTTGCTAGACATGCCACGGAGGTGGACTGCACCCTGGTGGGTCTAGTCATGCACTGATCGGCAGCTACTTGCCTGCTAGTCGGTAACATGACCAGATGTACTAGGCAATCCAGTTAGATATTCTTTGCATACACACAGCTTGTCCTTTGACTCTCTCGGTGTCAGCTAGAAAAAGCCTGGGAGATTTCCAGAAGGGTCTTGTCCTGTCTAGATAGAACAATATGGCTCTACACACATCTAGCATGTGCAGCCTTTGCTTGGATCTCTAGGGTGACACTTGGGAGTAACACAGGCACATGGATGACCTTGTTGATGTGAAATTTTGACACCACCTGGAGAAGCAATCTGGTCTCCTGGATATATTGTCCCTATGAATGACTGTATAAGGTGGCTCCCCCATCAGAGCCTGCAGCTCCCCAACTCTCCTGCCAGACATGATTGCCAGGAAGAAGCCACTTTCATGGAGAGGGCAGTGAGCATTTAGTCATAGGTTCAAAAGGTGCAGCCCATCAGTTTTGAGAGGGCCAGGTTAAGGTCCCATGCTGGGGTTGGGGCCCTGACTCTCAGGTATAAGCTCGAGCTGCCTTTCAGGAACCTCTTTACCATGCGGTGGGAGAAGACGGAGGATTTGTCAGTCAGTGAGTGGATTGTGGAAAATGGTGGCCAGGTGAACCCAGAGAGAGCTCAGTGAGACGTCAGAGCATTTCAGCTGCAACAGATAATCCAGGACCTCCTGTATTCCAGAATGTATGGGGGATTATCCAGTGCTGCTGCACACAGCTTGCCAACTTTGTCTAGAAGTAGGTGGACCTAGTAGCATTTTCCTGCCACTAATAAGGATGCACTGAACGTCTCATGCACAGATCAACTCTGCTGGTGTCAACCAGTGAGCATCCACACCGCAAGTGGAGGGAGCTCAGGCGCAAGCCCAAGCCCCTATTCTGGACTAGAAGGTTGAAGATCAAGGGTAGAGAGATTGGTGGTACTAGAGAAAGATTGTAGAGACCCTCAACCACGTTTGCTTTGGTCATGCAAGGGCTTTGGGGATAATTCTGGCTTTCTTGCTCCTGATCTTTTTCAGCACTGTGGGCAGAAGGGGAATGCATATAGTCTGTCTGTCCATCTGTGGGAGGAAAAAGCCATCAGAGAGCCAGGATTGTGCTCCTTTGCCCCCTCCCCCCCTCAAAAAAGAAGTGGCAGCACTTGTTTTCCGGCTGTCAGAGAAAGGTCCATGTGATGAAAGCGTCCTCCCTCCAAATCACTGGAAAGATGTCCCGAAGGACTCTCACATGCATCACCCACTTGTAATTGTCTCAGAAGTGCCTGCTCGGGTCATCTGCCTTCACACTGCCCCCCGCCCCCCAGGAGATTACCTAGTCAGCAGTCCATGTTGTTCCCTATGGCAAAGTCCCAAAGCTGGATGGCCTCCTAGCACAAGGGACAAGGCCAGCAAATGGCCCCTCCCTGCCTGTTTAGGTAGAAGACTGCTGCCATATTGACTACTACCAGGTCTATCTGGCTGCAAATGCTCAGATGCCCTGTATATGGCCCTAAGTTCTAGAACATTGATGTGTAAGGCCCTCTGTGACAGACCACAGGACCCAAGCCATGAGGTCACCCATATAAGTCCCTCCACCTGAACATGGATGCATTATTGATCATGAACAAATTGGACACTACAGTTCTTGGGACAGGAGAGGAGCTGGTATTACAGAAGTGGGTGGGTGTGGTTCTGTGGCCTGCAACATGCAGGAGGTCAGACTAGATGATCAGGATGGTCCCTTCTGACCTTAAAGTCTGATTCTTATGGGTGAACTAGAGCTGTATAGGACCACCTTCCATATACTGCCCATATCCCTCCACCTGTCTGGCAAATGGAGGACTGCTGGGGGAAGAGAAACAACCCGGTCTAGTTAGTGTCTTTTTGGGTGGTGGACTGCAGATAGCTGTGCCTGAAGTTGCCAGAAGCAGTTCCTTGCATACAGAGTAAGACCCAGCAGCCTGAAGCAGGACCCCACTCATATGGTGGGTCGGGGGGCTGCAGGCGGGAGCAGAGACTCAGGGCCGGATTTCCAATTGGACATAGTAGGCACGTGCCTAGGGATGCCTATAAGTTAAAAGTTTCATTTTTTACAGAAAACACAAAGGTCAGCTGTAGGCACGGGGGGTGTTGAAGATGCTGTGCCTAGGGGCGTGTAAGGTATAAATCAGGCCCTGCAGAGACTATGTAAAATCTGTCTAGTGAGAGGTAGAGAGACTGGGGGGGGTGAAGTAATATCTTTTATTGGACCAACTTCTGTTGGTGAGAGAGACAAGCTTTCAAGCCCCACAGAGATCTTTGGTAGTAGGTAAGCAATTGCTGTCTCTGCATTGAGTACAGCAGCCAATTAACCCCTGCATGGCTGATGGTAAATGAAAAGAAATCCACATTAATTCATTAACTCAACATACCAACAGTTTAAGAATGGACAGTGTTGGCCCAGACTTGAGATTCTAAGTAGGCCCTGGCTTAAGTTCCCTCTAAGCTGCGCAGCCACATGGCTGCACAGCAGCCTATTAAGCACCGAGCAGGTGCTCAGGCTGCAGTGGGGAGAGGCGCCCCTCCCCCAGCCCCAACCCAGCCCTGGAACTGCCCCGGCCGGGGGAGAGGCACCTACCCTGTGGCCCCAGCTCCGGAGCTGCTGCGGTGGGGAGGGGCACCTCTCCCCTCTAGCCCAGGTGCTGCTGCAGGGAGATAGACCTGCAGGGAGTCCTCTCTCCCTACCGTAGCCCTGGGGAAGCCTCCACCCACAAATCCCTCATCCCCAGCCCCACTTCAGAGGCCGTACCCCCAGCTGGAGCCCTCACCCCACCCCCCACCCCAACCCTGATCCCTCATTCCCCCCCCTCCCCCCCAGCCCTGATCCAGTCCCAGCCTCAGCCATTACCTGCTTCTGCCCACACACCAGACTCCTCACTCTGACTCTCAGCTACACTCCAGTTAACCCTTTGGTTTAGGCTTAGGCTTTTGCCTCCCAGCTCTGACCCTTGTCAGAGGGGGCTGGTTCTGAAGCAGAGGCTTTGGCTCTAACTGGTAAGCCAGACTCTTGCTCCAGCCACTAGGCCAGACTGCCCACAACTTGTTTGTTGACAGGATCACAGAATAAAAGGGATGGTGTCTTTGGGCACCAAGTCAAGTCTGCTACCTGGTAAATGCACTTGAGGGGCAGACCTCCCCACACTGGACTTTCTTCAAGGGGCCTTTGCCTGTGGGGCTCAGGCAGCCTATACTGGAAGAACAGCTATTGCTGACAGGGCTCTCTATAAGGCGGCACTTTAAACCTCAACCCTTGGGATCAGAGGGTAACCCTAGAATCTTTGAAGGATCTCATTGCCTCAGTCTTCTCATAGAAAATCAAGCAACACTCAAACAGCATGTCTTGAATAATTGTTTGTAACTTCAGTGCCAGGTGAAGAGGTGCGGCACATTGTGACCACTGTAGCTATCACCACGGAGGCAGTGTTTGCCAGGTCCAAGGCTGCCTGCTTTGCAATTTTGGTCACCACATGATCTTCCACCAAGGTAGTCTGAAAATTATCCCTGTAATCTGGGGACAGTTTGTCAATAAATGGTTGTAAAGCACTCCAGTCAACATGGTTGCATTTTGCCAAGAGTGCTTGGTAGTCTGAGATCCTCATCTAGAGACTCAAAATGAAGTAAGATTTCTGGCCCAGCAGGTAGACGCGCTTTGTCTCCTTGTCTTGGGATCACTTTCTGCCATCAACACTAGAGATCCCAGTACCAGGTGCAACCAGAACTGTCCATGCCCAATAGCTGGGATTTGGTACAGTCTCTCTGCTCATTTGGACATTGGTGCCACTGTCTGCCATTGGCACCCATTAAAGGCCTATAACTCCTTGTTGATCGTGATTGCTATGCATCCTAGTACTGATGAGCATAGGATATAAAGGCGTTTATGTGGTATATCCTGCACCTCCTCAGTAGGTATCTCATGAGCTCTTGGAACATGTTGTAGTTCTCAGAAGAGGTAGCAGACTGATCTGGAGCAAAGGAACAACATTTTCACATTGTAAGGCACCCCGAAGGTGTGGTTAGTAGGGCATCATCTGGACAGGAGGTTGTAGCTGGTATCGTCTGTCCCTCACTCTAGATCTGTTGCACTGGAGCAGCCTACTCCTGGCTCTGGTCTGAGGGATGCAGTGGGGACAGGTCCAGTAGCTGGAGTGGGGACGATAGTCTATGCCAAAAGTACAGTATAGTAGCTAGTTGTGGGTAGTACTGAGATGTTATGGAGGCCTAAATGCTCCACATGCCATGATCATATGACATCGAACCCCATGATGTTTGGTCCCAGTGGTCCCAGGACCAGGCTGGGTCAATACCACACTTTGCCATCAGTCACAGGTATATGCCTCTTATCCCCCGGGCGAGACGGACGCTGTCAAGTGCTGGAACCTGAACTGGGGCCAGCTGATGGCTTTCCTGGGAGTCCGAAGAGAAGAGGGAAGAGTCTTCCAGGAAGGGTGGGGCTCACCCCGTAGGTGTAGGGGGAACTTGACTGGATGGTAGAAGTAACAAAGTCACCAGGCCCAGGATGTGGCCCAAGGCGGTGGAGCATCTGCAGATTGGTGCTCAGGCGACTGCACTGGAGCCAGTGGAGGAGGCAATAGAATGGCCAATACTGAAGTCAGGCTTCTGCTGGTACCATGCTAGCCAGTGGTCTCTCCGACTGCCCAGCTATCAAGGTGGCTAAAATGGCCACAGCAGCAACAGACAGGGCCTCTATTGTGGCTAGGGCCACTCAGCTGCATGGGCTCCAATGCTCAGGGAACTTCTCTTAAGTTTTAAGGCACCTTTAATGTCTGACAGCCTGGTGGCCTTATGCAGCCCCAAAGTCAGATCCAGAGAGGAGGATCTTCAGATCTTCTCCTTTGAGGATTTATACTTTTAAGTCCAATTTGTCTCGGCTTCCCAGATGAGGAAGCCGCAGGCCTGAGTGACTCTTCAGTAGTTTGACATTGAAGCTGGGGCAGACTGACAGCCTCTGGGCTCCTGAGGATCCAGGTGCCCAGAGACCATGATCAAAGACCAACCTCACTGCCTGTTCCATGAAAAAAAGCTCTTGCGTGCCTCTACTTTGAGCGCTTGGTCCATTTTGAGAAGCATCTGCAGATTTCACAACTTTCCAGGACATGCCCCTCACTGAGGGAGAACAGATCTCGTCTGTGGTTCAGAGGCATGACTGCCTCGCAGGACAAGCAGTTCTTAAAGCCCAGGGACTTGCCATGGTCAACCATAGAGGCTGGTACTGCCAGCAACTGCAGGGAAGGACGATTTCTCTCCCCCTGACCCCTCCCACCCCCCTCAGCATCCTGTAGACCTAAGTAAGTAACACTGAAGTAGAGGTAAATCCTGAAGGGAGTTGCTCCAATATATACCACAGGCAGTGAGAAGGAATGGGTGCGGTGGGGCAGCTCATCCCTTTATACCCTCACAAAGCACGTGAAGAAAGGAAGGGTACATGTGCCACCCCATTAGATACTGCTGACTAGAAAATTCTCCAATGCATGTGCACTAGTCTTGCATCCACCTGTACTTTTTAGTGTACATACTTCTTGCTAGGAAGAGCTAACACTTTTTATCTGGCCAGAGCATGTCATTTGGCAAGATCACCTCGGAGGCTTTTTTATGTAACGAATAACAGGTGCAAGATAACAGATACATACAATAGAGTTAATAAGTAATATATTTGCATACAACACAGAGGCAGAAATATTTTGATTATCTAAAAAAGCATATAAGTTGTGAATTCCATTCAAATACTCCTCATTTACATCTGCCCTTTGCAGCGTGGCACCGGAGGCAACAAAACGGAACAAAAAACAGTGCTTGCTTCATCTGCACTTTCATGCAGGGGCAGCCAAACTAGTGACATCCTATCAATCAAGGCTCCACTGAGTTCTGAGGATGACTCTCCAGAGAGGTCAAATTTTTAAAGAACACAGCACCCATGTTGAGAGCAAATGTTTAAGTGAGCTCAGCTCCCATTTAGACATCAAAATTAGTGGTCACATTTTCAAGAGAACTCAGTACATGGGGTGCTGCATGCTTCTGAAAGCCTGGCCCTTATTTAGGTGACTAAGTGGGAGATGGGCTGTTTTGAAAACCTGATCCCAATTGCGATTGCTGAGTACTTTTTAAAATTTTGCCCTAACTGCTTCACTATGGGTGGTCAGATTTTGTACTAGAGATGACAGCAACTCATTTTCTACATAATCTTGTTGTACAAATATCCTTTTTGCAAAACCGTCTAGCCATCCACCATTTGAACCTACGAAGATTGAAGAGCCATTTGTATAGTAAATTTACTTCATGCTGCAACATTCTATGCTTCACTGAAATTCCTCAGAAAAAAATGGCAGAATGGTGAGCCTTTCCAGAAAGGAAACTACACCTTCTTAGTTCCCAAGCTGCCTTTGTTAAAGTTCCCATTACAGAGTAACTTTCAATTTACACCTGCTGGGGAATAAGGGCCTGATCAAAAGCCCATTGTAGTCAATGGGAGTGTTTCCATGACTTCAATGGGCTTTGAATCAGGCCCTAAATTCAATTAGGGTGAAAGTGAATTGTACTAAAAGGGTTACATTTGCTGGGGAGTAAATAGGAGACGAGAGGTTATGCATGACCTGAAGGACGATAACATCAAGGAAGGTTTATGGTGACATGCTTGTCACTTAAGTGGTACTTTTCATCACACATTAATGGATAACTAAATTTGGCATTGGAGCTGCTGGCAATTAACAATTTGATAGGAAAATCTTTAACAATGTTTTAAATTTCAGATCAAGTTTATTTTAAAGTAGCATATCCATTAGGGTTGCCAACTTTCTAATCCCTGAAAACCAAGCACTCCTGCCCCACTCCTTCCCCCAAGGCCCCACCCTGTCCTGCCTCTTCCTCTGAGCCCCGCCCCCAGCCCCACCTGTTTCTGCCCCTCCCATCACTCACTCTTCACCCTTGCCCTCGTTGCTTACTCCCCCATGCCCCGGGACTCACCTGCTGCCTGCAGAGCTGGGCTGGGAGGAGCTGACGCAGAGCCTGCCCGATCGGGGCATGACAGGTGTCAGCCCCCAGATGGGGTGGGGAAATCAGGGCACAGCCAGGTGCAGACATGTTACACACACACACACACACACACACACACACACACACACACACCCCGCCAGTACCTACCTTGGAGCCCGGTCAGGGAGCCAGACAGTTCTCTTTCTCAGGCTGGGGGGTAGGAAGAGCAGCAGCTGCTAAGCAGAGCCACTCTTCTAGGCTCCAGCAGCAGCCAGTGACCTCCAGAAGAGTCCAGTCACTGCAGGTAACTGGACTTTTAGCATCCGGTCAGCTGTGCTGTGCTGACCTGATGCTGCCAGTTTCCCCTTTCGACTGGATATTCTGGTAAAAAAAACAGACACCTGGCAACCTTAACATCCCCTAATTTTTAAGAGAAAGGACACAAAAGTTTCAAATCCTAAATCCAAACTGGTTTTGAGTGTTAGGTCCTCCACCAAGAAAGGAGCATTTTTTTTTGGAAGTCACACATGTTAAATTGACTATAACTCACACGTAGCTTTGTCAGGGTCATTCAAAATTTAAGAATGATTTTTTTTTCATGCTGAGTTTCAGGAAAAAAATTAAAAAAACAAAACAAAACAGGTCTAAAGGACGTTTGTGTGTGGCCCCAGCTGGTGGAGCCAGTAACCCAGGAATTCTTCTTGCATAGGGGGGAAATCCCTGAATGGCAGAGTCATTGTAAGGCTCTGTGCCACTACTACAGTACTTGTTGCCCTGTTTAGGGAACACAGAAGGCCTGGCCAGAGTGACACTGCTTTCCAGCTCTTACTGGCTGACCAAAAGTCCCCTTGGGGTCATGGTCACCAGGCACAAGTTATGACAACCCTTGGCACAGTCTAAGTGGAACTAGGACACAGTCAAAATTGACTTGTTTATGGCTAGGTCTAACTGAATAACGTAAACGATATTTGCTAAAGCATATAATCTTAGTACAAGACAGATTAAGACAGGGGTTCTCAAACTGGGGGTGGGGGCCCCTCAGGGGGTCACGAAGTTATTACATGGGTGTCGCAAGCAGTCAGCTTCCACCCCAAGCCCCGCTTTGCATCCAGCATTATTAATGGTATTAAATATATTTTAAAAAGTGTTTTTAATTTATAAGGGGGGGGTCACACTCAGAGGCTGACTGTGTGAAAAGGGTCACCAGTACAAAAGTTGGAGAACCACTGGATTAAGAGGATCTTTAAAACTCAGTAGCCAAATGTACAAAAGAAGGGTACAGACAAGTAGTGGGGATGTCAGCAAGTGACTCAGGAGTTTGGTAATGGGATGCAGCTTCCTTCACCACAAAAATTGCCATAAGGGCTGATTCTGAGTGCATCTGAGCACTGGTAACTCTTATTGCTAACTATGGGCCTAATCCATTATAGTCAGTCTCAGCAAAGATTTCAGTGGATATGGAGAATGGAGCTATTTTCTCATTTCTTTAGGTCAGTGTTGAGATACATTGGCAGGGAAGTAGGTAGTGCTACACTCCTGGTCTGTGAATAAACTGCAAACTTCATTTTCCAGCATCTTTTGCAAATATTACATATGCTTAAAGTTGTGACATTAACCAAAAAAAAAAAAAAAAAAAAGAGAAATTCATTAAAGGATTTGACCAAATTGTGACCCAAGAATCTCTTAACCTGGCAAAGGGGTTACAAGAATATCCTGATTCTGGTTCACCATTTGAGGTCTCAAATGAAAGCTGGGGACACACGGTTCATAAATATCACTGTGAAATGTATGCATGTATTGCATACTGAAAATATATTCTTAGACTCTGTATCAAGGTATTACTCACCAGCAAATGTGAAACACAGGTTATTTCAGATAAACATTTCTTATCTCTGTCCTGATGTAAATTAAGCATTGTAAGCCAACACAATGGATACCTATTTGCATACGAAGTCAAATGTAAACAAGGATGTGAAATCAACAAAAAAGAAACACACGGGAAAAAACAGACATGTGCAGAGGGATGTTATCCTGGCTATGAGTAAAGGCAATGAATTTTGAGGGTATCTGTGAAACAGAAAGAAGACACCCAGGTATCCTTAGAAAGAAAGTAAATGGACAACATGTTTGTATTAATGAAAGCTGGGGCCATGGGCAGCTGGTGGACCCCTCCTTTGGGGAGGCTAGCTCCTGGCCCCAGCCCTTCCACATGAGGCCCCGCCCCCTGTGGGCGGAGCCACCTCGTCCCCCTTTCCCCCCACAACTGGAGAAGTCCCCATGGGCTGGCCGGAACCGCAAGCCCCTTCCCCCCAGCTGTGCCAGCGGGCTGACCTGAATGGCCCCAGTAGTGCCAGCGGGCCAACGCGCAGGCTGGCCGACCCGAGCACACAGCCCCTGCCACCTGACCACCCCAGCTCCAGGCCAGCCTGAGCAGCCTCGGCTGGAGAATGAGAAATGTGGCACACCTCCCCCTCCTGAAACCTCCAGATGCTCAGTGGAAGAATGCTGAGCTTTTTATATGTGCCAAGCAGGTTCCAGGGTGGCTGAGGAGGCAGTATCTGCTACTCAGCTTCCCGGGTTCATTAGTAAACTCTCTGGAGTCCAGGGAGATTATTAATGAACCCAGGAAGCTGAATAGCAGATACCGCCTCCTCAGATGCCCCGGAACCTGCATAATACTAAGTAAAAACACGCAACCTGGCATTCTGCAGTAGCAGCTGCGCTAGGGAAGGCTGAGCCTTCCCTGGCCTATTGTACTTGCTGCCTATGGCTGGGTCTCAGCCAGCCTTGGTTGAAAAAGTGTTAGAGAGAATTTTGGGTGAGAAACTTTTCTAGATAGGAAGTTAACCTGTTATTTAAGCTTAGTCTCTTGTTACGCTTGGTCTCATGTTATGGTTTTGTTTGATATATAACCATTTTTCCCCCAATATCAGTGTACTCTATCACCTGAATCTCTAGTCTTTGATAGTAAACTTATTCTTGTTTTCACTATAACAATATCTGAGTGCTATGGCGTTAAGCAAAGCACTGGTTCTGAGTTGAATATTAAAAGCTGGTGTCTAGTGTTCTTTTGAGTATAGCAGGCCTGGTAATACTATCAGTGTTCAGTGGATAAGAGGCTGGACACTGCAAGGAATGCTCGGGGGAGGGTTGATGTGTGCCTGTTGCTACCTGTACAGAGAGAGCGAGGTCTGCAGATGCCTGGAAGGTAGTGGTTATGTTGCCAGAGACTGTTGGTTTTATGGAGCTAATCCACAGCAAGCAAAGACAAGATTCCTTGACGCTAAGGGCAGGGAGTGGTGAGGATCCTCACAACCCAGGCTGCCCCTGGAGAGCGTCACATATACTATGGCAAAACCATAAAACTAACCAGATAATGCAGTGACAATGCTGGTCACTTACTGCTCCAATCTTTGGATCTCTAGCAATAGATTTGAAAGTCTGAGGTTTCTACTTTGTAATTAAAGTCTTAGAGGTTACATTATATGAAAGACACACTGGGCTTAAAAATGTCTTTGTTATTACATGTATTAGTTTATTACGGAGTTAAATAAGTGAAATTACTGCTGCTGGTCATGTTTTGTCAGGGCACTCCTGTAAGTTAAGCGGCAATTAAGGCTTTGGTTGAATAGTTTTAGTGTTACCTATACAAGTATCAGGTCTGTGACAGCACATGGCTGCCCACTTTAGAACAGAGTTCTACTCCCAGATTTACCAGCCATTCTTGTCACCAGCATTTTGGCCAAATGAATACAACAATGGATCTGAGGACATTAGAGGGTGCAGAGGTTTCATGAGACTTTTTTTTTTTGGGTAAAAAGAATGCACCCATTTTTGAGAGATATTGAAAACAGGGTGATGAAGCAAGATCACTGAGGAGTAAAGGATCTGCAGATTTTTCCATTATGATATCACTGAAAACCATTATGTTTTTTGTAGAAGTCCCTCCTCACCTTATTATGCTTTTAATGTGTTTAAAGTAAATGCAACTCATTGAAAGATTAACTCAATTCACTCTATTTGACAATACAAAGGGCTAACTTGTTAGTATCAGTACAGTCTTGTAGTACCTTTTCCAATGCTGATACATGATATGTGATGTCTCTGTTTAAAGGAAACTACTGTACCTTTAATTAGAACAATAAGCCACAAAATTCAATGCACTGAGAATAAGGGCAGGAACGCTATTTAATCAGACACTCAGTTTATTCTTTTCTTGTTAATATCAAAAAGACAATAACCTAGTTAAAATTATTAGCAAAAGACATTTTAATATCTTCTCTTATAAGATTTCATTGCTAATAATACTGTCAAGAAGATGAAAGTTCCCTTTGTAAAAACAGTGTTTCTGCTGCTTAGCTCACTGAAATATAGATTTGTCCATTTATCTAACTCCTTTTCTACTGGAAAATAAAATCAAAGAAAATGTTTGTGGAAATTTTCAGGGAGTTAGCCAAGGAAGAAGTAACATTACACAGTGCATATATTTCATTAATATTAAAACTAAGGTGTGGTGGGTTGGACTTACCTCTTTGAGCACCCCCTAGGATCCGACATAGTACTACCACTCTTCAGCTCCCAGGAGGCTGTCAGCCTACTTCTGCAGGTCTTCTTTGGCTCAGCCCGCTGGCCGGATCACATAGTCCAAAACCTTTCCAGGGTACAGTCTCTTCCTGTTCTGGGCCAACTATAAACAAAACAGTTCCTTACCCTTTGGAGCTAAATTTCCTCTCCTGAATTGGGTCAGCAGGATTCCCTCTGAATTCCTGCCACTGATTATAGCCTGGGACCGGACCGGGGCCCTTTAGTAATAGTCTAGGGAACATCCTTCCTCACTCCTCTGGCTCTGGCCACAGACTGACTTGTTGATAATAGGCAGCTTTTTATTTCAGTCTGGTTCGCCTTGATTGGGTGTTGCTGGCTCCCAATCCTTCTAGCTGCTGGAGGACCAAATCTCACTGGTTTCCAAAATGGCTACTCTTCTAGGCAAGCTGGGAGGTCGAATATTTGCTGTTCTTTTCCTCTCAAGACTGTTTCCTAGGGCAGGATGCAACGGAACAGCCAGTCAGGGGCTTCCAACAGAGGGCTGTGAAGGCCTGGTACACCCTGTCACAAGAAGTTTTAAATCCAACAGGAATATCACTGTTACTTTATTTTGTGACTGAGTTGGGAATAGGAACATAAATATCACCATTATCTTATTTTGTGATTAATTTGCGAATAGGATCAGAAATGTTATTTTTAATTATATTGCATTGAAAATGTAAATAATGCTTTTCAAACCACAGAATAAGGGCTTGTCTTCACTGAAACTGTAACTCAAGTTAATGTTGCCACTAACTTGAGTCCCATGTGCGCGCGCGCGCGCACATGCACACACACACACCCTTAACTTTAGTGTGATGGTGCTTTTAAATCAAGTTGGCTGGCCCATCAGGGGGTAGAAGCTAAAGCTTGAGTGACCATAACTAAAGCTACGTTTTAGTCACGGGTATTTTTAGTAAAAGTCATGGACAGGTCACGGGCAGTAAACAAAAATTCACGGCCCGTGACCTGTCCAGGACTTGTACTATATACACCCCTGAATAAAAACTTGGGGGAGGGCCGCAGTGGGGTGGCCCAAGGGGGCACCGCGGGTGCTGGGGGTGGGGGAGCGCGGTGCACGGCCTGTGACCCCCGCTGGCAGGGTGGATAAAAATCAATGATTTAAATAAATAAATAAATGCAAAAAAAAAATTGGATTTTTTTTCTAAAATGATTTTTGAGGGAAAAAAACCTATCTAAAGATAGTTTTAATTAAGAAACATTATAGCTCAGAGATATCTCATCATGGAATAGGGATTATAAATTCTAATCCTATAGTATGAGACAATATATTCATGTAATTTTAAGGAAAGTTTTGTAAACGAGTTCCAATAGTTCATAAATTAGGGACCCAATTTTATGGGGCTCCAGGGGCTTCTGTATAGATTATTTATGTTAATCTTTCTATCTACCCAATGGGACTCAGTGCTCAGTCTAGAAGATACCATCAGAGATGCTTAGTTTTGCAGTTAAACTCTGAATTTGTGTCTCCAGAGATAACATGCTTGTTAACAGCAAAAATGTTTTTAAATAAAATAAATAAATACATAGGGGTGAGAAATAACAGACCTGAACCCTATTGTCCCTCTGCAAATTTGTGTACACAGAGTCAATCCCTTACCTCTCTCTAAAAGTGCAAAGTTTCAAAAAGTTCAATGAATAGAAGATTGTTGGGAGCGGAATAGATCTGGACAAGGAGAAGAAGTCTGGAGATAAATGTGGGTAGGGAGGGACAGGCAGTAGAAACAAAAGTGAAACTGTTTGAGCGGCATATTCCAGAAATCTTGATCTCTTTCTGAGTATAGCCTTCATTGATTTGAGATCTACCATTCCATTCTCTCACTAGAAGGGAAAACCTATAATGGCAGCAGGCCATAAAAGAGACCCAGTTTGGGAATATTTTAATGAAGTTCTTCAACCTGTGGGTAAAACAGGCATGTGTGCAAAATGCAAACAGTGCAACAAAGAAATGCAAGGCCTGGTTGCCCGAATGAAACAACATCATGAGAAGTGTTCCTTCTCAGGAGGAAGCTGCATTGAAGATGATGAAAGGAACATGTCTGAACATGCAGGATCTTCAGGTTGGTATACTTTATTTCATACTTCTTTCTTAAGGAATGCCTGTCTTCCTTCTGGACTATTCTTGAATTCTCATGTTTGAGCAAAAAATATAGTTGTTGCTCTATGGTACTATCATTTTAGATGCAATTGTGATAAAAAATAAATAGCTGAAATAGGCAGAACTTCCTTTTACAATTTCACTTTTAAAGTAGTACTGAGTGTCAGTGAATGCAATGAGTAATACTAAATGAGCAGTATTGTAATAATAATTAAATAACTGCATTGACTTATTTTGTTTAGGAGAAGCCATCCTCAACATACAGGATTCTGAAGACTATCCACCTTCAAGATCACCATCATTTTCTTTAGTTTCAGAGTTATCTGCCAATGATAGTGTTTCAGTCACATCATGTATGTCACATAGCCACAGTATATCACCTGTAGCAAAAACAAAAAGAAATCTCCATCATCCAGAAACAACCATAGATAAGTTGTGATAAGAACCAGTAGATTACAAAAAGAGGTAATTGATGAAAAAATTGCCCGGTTTATTGTGCAACAAACTCTCCTTTCCGTATGATTGAGAACCCATACTTCATTAACATGGTTCAATCATTAAGACCAGGATATTGTCCACCCAACAGAGCAAATGTCGCAGGCAAATTACTGGATAAAGTATATGAAAGAGAAATTGAGCAGTGTGCAAAAGGTCTAGAGGGTAAAATTATTAACTTGAATCTTGATGGGTGGAGCAATGTCCACAATGATCCTGTTGTATGTGCTTGTGTGACAACAGAAGAAGGGAATGTCTTCCTTACAGAAACAATTGATACATCAGGAAATGCACACACAGCAGAATACTTACAAGAAGTAGCAGTAAAAGCTATAACAAACTGTGAAAAAAAATTCAAATGTCTAGTACGCAGCTTGGTCACAGACAATGCTGCAAATGTATCCAAGATGAGAAGAAATTATTTAGAAGAGAGTCCCAGCTAACAACATACTGTTGCAGTGCTCATTTGGTGCACCTCCTAGCCAAAAACTTCAGTGTTCCAGAAATAAAGGCTAATGTTGAAATTGCAAAATACTTCCGTAACAACCACTTTGCAGCAGCTGCTCTGAAAAAAGTGAGAGGAATCAAGTTAACTCTCCCACAAGTTGTGCGACGGAACTCAGTAGTGGACTGTTTTGAGCACTATATCAAGAACTGGTCTAATCTGATGACAGTTTGTGAACAAAATCGTGAAAAAATAGATGACACTGTCACAGCCAAAGTTCTCAACATTGGGCTTAAGAGAAATGTTGAACACATGCTGAGTACCCTGAAGCCGATTTCTGTAACCTTGAACAAAATGCAGGAAAATAGCTGTTTTATTGCTGACACTGTTGAAATTTGGAAGGAACTGAGTGAGATCTTAAAGAGAGAAATATGCAATGACAGAGTTAAATTACAAGCATAAAAAAAATGAATGGGGCAAGCACTCTGTCATTTTCCAGCTCATTTTCTTGCAAATATTCTCAATACTTGGTACCCGGGTCAAACCTTAACCGCGGAAGAAGAGGAGTTGGCTATGACATGGACATCCAGCAATCATCCCTTCATAATGCTAACTATACTAAACTTCAGAGCTAAGGGTGAACCATTCAAGAAATATGTTTGCTGATGATGTTTTAAAGAAAGTCACACCAGTGAACTGATGGAAGTCACTTAAGCACTTGGATTCAGAGACTGTTGAAGTGATATTCTCACTTTTAACAGCTTCTTCTGCCGGTGAAGAAAGAATATTTTCTTCCTTTGGACTAATTCATTCCAAATTGAGAAATTGTTTGGGACCTGAAAAAGCAGGAAAGCTTGTTTTTCATTTCCAGATTATGAACAAACAGGAAAATGAAGGTGAAGACAACTGAGTTAGCTGCAGAACCCAATATTTTAAGTTTCTCATGTTGACCTGGCTGACATAAGTCTATTTATTTCTTTATTTTAAAATTCATTTAACTATTTGAGTTAAAAACAAACAAAAACAAACCTGATTTAAAAAAACTTGAATGTTTAACTAAATTCAAAAATTCATACGCTTGTTTTGTTAAAATATTATGTTTGCTGTTGAAGAAAAAAAATCCAGAATACATAACGTTGATTTAGTTAAATAAAACAATTTAAATGTGTGTCTAGTGATGTTCTCCTCCTAATACAGCATGACAAGAAAATCCTCTAAATATTAATGATTAACCTGTTTAATTGGAGATAGTTTACCTCCAAATGATTTCAAAAATATTTGCTTCAATTACCTTTGGTAAATGAAATAACCAAACAATCATTCATTTTCTGATATAGTTGTAAAACTAATCTGAAAAGTTTTCAAAATAAATCACTGTTTAAAAATATATAGGGTGTACCTTCTAAAAATGAAACCTACATCTATCTCTGAGTTGTGAAGAACAGACATTAAAGTTATAACAACCAACAAGAATGCACTTTTATGTAGAAATCCATGATTAAATTGAGTCTTCCTGACTAGTGATTTCAATCAATTTGATTTAAATCAAATCCATCCTGCCCACTGGTGCGGGGGAGGGGAGGGTTGGTGGGGCTGGCAGGCTCCCTACCCAGCTCCATGGCTCCCTAGAAGTGGCGACATCCCTCAGCTCCTAGGCTGAGGCGTGGCCAGGCAGCTCTGTGTGCTGCCTCCGCCTCGAGCACTTGCTCCGCAGGTCCCATTGTCCGGGAACCGCGGCCAATGGGAGCTGAGAGGGCGGTTCCTGGAGGCGGAGGCAGCACGCAGACCCCTGCACCTCTATGTAGGAGCCAAGGGATGTCACCACTTCCAGGGAGCCCCTCCCCCCCCGAGGTAAAGCGCCACCCACAGCCCTTGCCCCCTCCCAGGCCCCAACCCCCAGCTCTTAGCCCCCCCACACAAACTCCTGCTGCTGCTGGGGAAGGAGGGCGTGGTGGCCCAAGACTGCCCCAGCAGCAGCCAGTTTGGCTGGCCCAGGGGCTGCCCGAGCTACTTAGGCGGCCCCCAGGCCAGCCACACCGGCCGCTGCAGGAGTCACAGAGGTCCCGGAAAGTCACGGAATCTGTGACTTCCTTGACAAACTCGCAGCCTTAACCATATCTCCTCAGGAGCCAATATGACACTCTGCAACATGAATTAAAGCTAGCTCCACTTGAATGCTGGTAGTCCTCTAATGCCTTCCCCCAGTGTCCTCTGTGTATCCAGAAAGGGCAGACAAGTTTTCCCACAATTCACTGGGAAAGTATAGAATGCTTCATCTTACTGTAGTGCAAGGAACCGTAGGACATGCTCCCATAAGTCTTAGTGCCACACACTAGTGAGTGCAGCACTAATGTAGATACAGTGGTTCGAGTGTTATTTTACAATGTGGCTGCTCGAACTTGTGCTAGGCTAATTTGAGAGGAGTAACTCCAGTGTAGATCACTCAAATTAACTCTGCAGTGAAGACATACCCTATTCAGACTGAAGCTCCCAGCTGCAAGTGGCTCTTTAATAGGTCTCCTGCAGCTCTTTGCAACACATAATATTAAAACACTGTGTGATTTAGTTATTAACCAATCTAAGTTATTACCGAATCAGGATGCTTTTACTATGTTATTAACCAATTGTAATTGATAAAATAATAATACTTGGTCAGTCATTTTGCTGAGAGAATAATATATAATAAAAAAATAGTTTCCCTGTCATACTGTTTAAATAATATATAGTGCTATAGTAAATAAAACTATGAATTCACACTACTGTGGCTCTTTTGGGTAATGTTGATCGCTAATTTGGCTCCTGAACCAGTGAGGTCTGAGTATCACTGGCCTACAACAACTGTTCCTGCCCCCAAGAATTCATAATCCAAGGCCCCAATCCTGTAATATGACACAAGGAACACCACTGAAGGTAGTGGTGGGTCATCCCAGGTGAGGTACGATGGATTATCAATTACAAAAACTAAAAAGAGAAGATTTGATCAGGAGTAGAGAGATCAATTTTGGATTCATAGGCATAATTGCTGTGTCATATAGTGGACTGATCACAGGAGTGGTTGCTGCAACCTTCTGAATTCTAATCCCGGCTCTTCCACTGGCTTCTTGTATAGACTTGAACAAATCACATACAGAAAAATTTTCAAAAGTGGCTAAAAATTTTGTCTCTGTTTTTGTGTGCCCAATCTCAAACACAAAGGGACCAAATTTTAGACTTGCTGAGGACCCCAGCTCCCACTGACTTCAAATAGAACTCGATATTGCTAACTGCAAGAGATAAAAATTAATGAGTCAGACCTCCCGCCCCCCGTCATTCTTTTTTTTTTAAATAAAATCATGTTTTTAGTCTGTCTTTAGACTTTTTAACTCCCCTCTATTCCTCTGCCAATGCATGATTGATAATTTCAGGTTGAAAAGTCAACCTTTAATGCACACAGAAATGCACACCACTTCTTGACAGCCCAGATGGAGACTTCACTTACCTCTCCTCACCCCTGAGGTAAGGGAGGCCATGCATTTCCTAGTACTGTCTTCCTGACCTTCTCAGCAACATTTCTTTGCCTCCTGCTGCCCTGGCACTTCTTTATCTGGGACCCAATGGCACCACTTTGTTGACTCCCCACTCTCTTGGGTCTTCTCTGCCTGGCGCCCAGCAACAGCTTTTCCCCCAACTCCTTCCTCCACTGCCCCAGGACCTCCTTTGTGCTCTAGGGCCATACCTGAAGGAAGGGCTTAGTGGCAGAGCTGCTGTCATGTCCTTAGCCCAGAGGCTCTCGCACAGAGCTCTGTCTTCATTCCCAGCCCTGCAAATGGTGGGACCAGAGTTGCTTCTTGTGTCATTGCAACAGCTCCTCCTGCAGGCGGCAAAATCCGTGATGCACGCTCAGTTCGTGAGAGCTGGCAACACTGCGGCGGCTGCTTGGAAGGCATTCTCCTCACCCACCAGTACCCCCAGGCTGGGGAAGTAGCCATTCTACCCTCTCCATGTCCTACCCCGTCACTATCCTTTACAGCCCCCCACACCTACCTCCACAATCCCCCTGCTCCCCACTCACCTTTCACAGTGCCGCTATTGCTCCTCACAGTTCCTGGCATGTCCCGTCTAGCCTGGACCATGGTGTGGCACAGCTATGGTGCCTGAGGGCAGGCTTCAACCCCACTGAAAACAGCGGGAGGTGGCAGCCAACTTTATTACGGGCAGCCTCACTCCCGAGCTAGATAGACTGTAGGGAAATGGCAGCCATCTTACTTGCTTCAGCCCCGTTAGCAGTAATAGGAGATGGCGGCCATTTTTAATAAGGGAAAATTCGAGCGTTGGCAGCCCTTCACTATATTTTCATGGGACAGGTGAAAAAAACCAAACCACCACCGCCACCAAAATTGCTAGATTAACAATCAAATTGTGAGAGTTGTCAGCACTGAGAACTGTGAGTACCCACTGTTGGGAGCTGACAAAGAGCTGCACAAAGGAAACCATTTACGGTGCACACATTTTATTGATTTTACAAGAACTGTGCTACATATTCTTGAGTGCCATCTACTGGCACCTTATCTATTCTCTATTTACACACTGATGGAGCTCGCTGGTAACACTCTGCACTTGTGAACAGCAGGCCCAATGTGCTCAAACTGAGCAACTGAAAACTCTTCTATTCCACATAGGTTTTAATACCATGCTCATCACTGTAGCATCTGAGCACCTTCCAGTAGTGCATTAAGCCACCTGAGTACACAGCTATCACACATTGTTTAGTCTCTCATCCTTTCCCCAGAGGGCGAGGAATCTGTAGAGAAGTTTCTTGTAGGAGTGTGTTGTCTTCTTTTTAGATATATAGATATATACACACACATCTGTTGCTATGTGTTTATATGAGAGAAGGCAAGATCAAAGAAAAGAACTTGCACTTGGAGTGAAAGGTGGTGAGGTTTGTGATGGTCCTTAGCTCCTGGGGAGTTCATGCCACAGTTCTGGACTGCCCCTGGAGAGAATTCTGTCTCCTACACAGATGAGCTTTACTCTTATTGTAGAGAGGTCCACTGTGCCAGACAAGCATATCAACCACAGTCTTCATCCCAGAATTTTAGATGATCTTTTAGATGTTGTGGACGCAGGTCATGGAGTGCTTTGAAAATAAAGACTAAGACCTAGAACTTGATTCAAGGTACATGAGGTTAGTGAATACTCCCCCACCTCCCAATTCTCTTAAGTTCTCTGTCTCAGCTTCCCCTTCTGTACAATGGGGGTAATGATTCCCTTACACTCATGGGGGATTAGAGACAAAGAGGGTGAGATGATATTATTTAGTGCAGCGGTTCTCAACTGGGGGTCCGCGGAACCCCGAGCCCTTTCAGCAGGGCCCCGGGGCCCTGCAGTTGAAACCAGGTGCCCCAAGCCCTGACACACTCACACACACACACACACACTCGTGGGGCTGAAGCTGGGAGTGGCGCAGTGCTGAAGCCTGCTCTTCCCCACAAAGCCAGGAGCGGTGTGGGGCTGAAGCCGGGAGCCCCAGCACTCCCTGCGGGCAGAAGCCCTCAGCCCATGGGCAGATTTGGGGAGGCACAAGGGTGTTGGCCCCCCAAACTGCAGTCCCTTACCCAGAGTGGGGCAATCCGGGGGCAGCTCCACCCCCCCACACCTCCACGTCTCCCCCAGCCCCCCCTCAAGCCCAGTTCTCTGGCCAGGTTGTAGGTGGGAAGCCAGAGCCAGGCAGTGCGGGGCAGCTGCTCCTCTGGCTGATGGTGTCATGGAGTGGGCAGCTGTGGCATTCCCCCATCTGCTGCTGGTGCCCAGGGTTGCAGCTGCTCCTCAGCTCCCAGCATTTTAACTGCTCACACAGCCGGTAAGAGCTTCCCAGACAGGGGACCCGGCTTGGGCCAGCAGAGCCCTCGGGGAGCAGCCACCACAGGGGGAGCCCTCCTGGCACACAGCCCCTAGCTACCCCCTCCCTGCACTCTGAGCTACCTCCCTGCCTGCACACAGCCCCTAGTTACCTCCTGCCTGTACCCTGTGCTACTCCCCTGCCTGCACACAGCCCCCAGCTTCCCCATCCCTGCATCCTGAGCTACCCCCCTGCCATCACACAGCCCCTAGCTATTTCCTGCCTGCACCCTGAGCGGTTTTCAAACTTTTTGAGCTGAGTCCCATCTTTGAGTTATATTTTTTGGTTATGGCCCCGCACAACCCAGACCAGCTGGGTGGCCTGCTGAGGTGAGTCGGGGATGGAGGTAGCACTCACTCCCTGGAGCCCGCTGTACGGAGCTGGCCCAAGCCCCATCAGCCTTTGTGCCCGCCCCCCCAAAATAGAAGTCAAACTATGCCTATGCCCCAGGGTCCCCTCTTGGCCCACAGCCCCCACCCCTGCTGGGCCCTGGAGTTTTTATAGCTTGTTAGGGGGAGGTCTCAGCAAGAAAAAGGTTGAGAACCCCTGGTTTAGTGGACCAACTTCTGTTGGTGAGAGAGAGACAAGCTTCCAAGTCACACAGAGCTCATGGAGGATGTAAGAATTAGCTTATTTAGCACTTGGAAGATGTTAGAAGCAGTAGGTAAGGGCTAAGGTACAAACTGAGCATCTGGATACAGGTGTGGAGAACTTCCATTGAACTAAATGCCTAGGTAGCATGTATATTCCTCTTGGCAGTGGGGCAGGGGAGGTGAGTGCTTTGTGACAGGTCAGGGAGCAGGCTTGCCCTGTGCTCTCAGCAGCCCTACAATTGGTATCCAGCCTGTGAGCTCCCTGGGCGGGAGCTAGGGGCAAGTGAAGAAGAGAGACACAGATGCCCAATGCCCTGGCAACCTGACAGGTGTAGTGTGAAAAACTGCTGTCTGACTCGCTATTTAGGGTGAACTGAGCACGCGCAGTAACATCTGCTGAAGCAACTGCCCTTCACCCTACCCTTACTTGGCATCAGATTCTGCGGACAGCTTTTTGGCTTAAAAAGGGTCAAAGGGGGCAAATTGGAGGGGGGTGGCGGCCAGGGTCTGAGCAGGAGATGGAAATGGACTGGCTGGGGGACTTCAAGCAGCTGGAGGCAGGGTTAGGATAGGGGCTGAGGAGAGGCAAAATCAGGGAGCTGGAGTTAAGCTCAGGGGTCAGAGGCTGCCAGAGAGCAAAACACTGCACAGGGTAACAGTTATACCCCTGTGGACTGAGACACCAGTGTTTGCAAAAATAGGGTGGGGGAAAGTGGGGGCAGATTTTTTTTTATTTGGTCAGAGGGGCTTTTTTATTTCCCGTCCCACAGGACAGTCCATCTCAGCATGGGCTTCTCAGGGCTGGGCATCCCAATGCCTAGTCACCTCAGCTCCTTCCTATCTTATATAATCTACTGAGGCACTGCGGGAGACTTAATTCAGTGAAATATTTTACATATATCCTCTCAGAAACAAAGAATCGCTCATCAGTTTATATGACTGCATAAAGTCTCATAGTATCGGGGGTATAATGCCTGCATCTGTAACTTTCACTCTATGCATCTGAAGAAGTGAGGTTTTTACCCACGAAAGCTTATGCCCAAATAAATCTGTTAGTCTTTAAGGTGCCACCAGACTCCTTGTTGTTTTTAAAGTCTCATAGCAGTTTACAAATTTGTCTTATCTGCTGCTGGGATTCTCTGAATTGCGGCTCCCTTCCTTGTAATCCATTTTAAATATACTTTTGCTCCTTTCAATTGATTACTTTTTAAAATGTTATTTTCATTACTCTTAGCACTTCATCATTTACCTTTGTTATCATTGAGCAGATGCATGTCATTGTACTATTTAATTTATATTTTAATAACATACTAATCGAAAATATGTATAAGCTGCATAATACATGATGTTTAAATGACCTCATTCTATTAAGAGGTAATTGATACATTGGTACAGGAGGCAGGGTTGTTTGAAAGCTGAAGACTTTATGCTTCCATCTCACACCACTGTCAAGTTTTTTCTTTAGACACGCTTTGTTGCATATAAAAGTAAGTGTAGCCAGTGGTGGGCAAAGTAGGCAGATGTACCCCGATCGCTCACAATTTGCTGTCTATCCCTGGACTAAAAGACGGGAAAGGTGAGAAGGTAGCAAATTAGGACAAGTCAGCAAATAAGAACAACTTTGTATCAGTAACTGCCACCGGTAGCAAATCACACCAGAAGCAGTTGTTTACACTACCGCTCCCAGAGACCGGGCGGAGGCACAGACCGGCACTGCAGGCAGAGGGTGATTGACAGGAGGGGCGGTGCACCAGGCAGCATGGCGGCCGCCATGGCACTGAGCTGCGGGGCCCGCTACGGGCCCTGTTCCCGGCAGCTGCTGGGACTAAGCGCCCGCGGGCGGCTCGTGCGGCCGGCGGTCTGGGGAGGGAGCGCGGCGCCAGCTTCCAGCCGGCCCGGCCCCGGGGGAGAGGTGCAGTACTGCGCCGAGCTGCTGCGGTGAGTCCGGTGTGGAGCGGGCGCAGGGATGTAACCCCCGCCCCCACTCTGCGCACGAGCCCCGTGGGGGGGAGGGGCTGTAACCCCCGCCCTGAGCCCCGAGCCCCGGGGGGGGGGCTGTAACTCCTGCGCCCCCCCTGAGCCCCAGCCCCGTGGGGGAGGGAGGCTGTAACCCCTGTCCCAGTGAGCCCCAGCCCCGTGGGGAAGGAGGGCTGTAACATACTAAAAAAGCAATAAAAGGCATGACCCTAATTTATTTAGTAGTTGTTGTTGTAAGTCACCTTTAAAATTAATCCTCGTTTTGGGGGAGGTGAAGTAACACAAGCAATATAAGTCTTAAAATTTATCCCCCTAGGCGGAGTTTAACCCTCATGGATGAGGAGAGTGGAGGTAGAATTGGAATTAAAGCACTGAGAACTTTAAAATGAAGACTAATCAGTTTCATTGAAATTCATTGAAAATGTTCATGGCTATAGTGAGATGTTTAAAGGGACACACCATCAGCATAAAAACACACTTCTGTCTGAACATTCTTTGCTTCCTTGTTGTTACAAGCTATGCCTAAGCTTACTATAGCTGAAATTTATTACAGGGAGGAAAAAGTTTCTCTCTAAACAGGGGGTGGGGGGACTTTGTATAGGTAGTTTCATTGTTTTCCCCCATGTACTCGGTCAGTTTCCTTTGTTGTTTGAGTGGGGTTTTTCACATACTAACAGGGGAGAGAATAACTTCCAAAATAGGGAAATGTCATTGTACAACTACCGATATTGGCAGGGGCAGGTGTAGTACTGGATACTTCTGTAACTCTTTTTTAAAGAATGACTAGATTTCAAATTGATGGTATTCCTCAGTTAAGACAATTTGGTCTGTAATTAACTATGAAAGTGTCCTTTAAGGACTTGCTCCTAAGCCTACTGAAATCGATGGTATCAGAGGGGTAGCCGTGTTAGTCTGGATCTGTAAAAAGCGACAAGGAGTCCTGTGGCACCTTATAGACTAACAGACGTATTGGAGCATAAGCTTTCATGGGTGAATACCCACTTCGTCAGACGCATGATCTTTCCATGAAATCGATGGGTGTCTTTCCATTGACCTCAGTGGGCTTTGGATCAGGCTCCAGAACAGGTTTAGAAAGTAGTTGTCCAAGGTCACCCAAAGTACTTTCAGGGTATGTCTACACTACGAGGGTAATTCGATTTTACTTAAATCGAATATGTGGAATCGATATTGCAAAGTCGAACGTGTGTGTCCACACTAAGGACACACTAAGGACAGTAATTCGACTTTGTGAGTCCACACTAACGGGGCGAGCGTCGATATTGGAAGCGGTGCACTGTGGGCAGCTATCCCACAGTTCCCGCAGTCCCCGCTGCCCATCGGAATTCTGGGTCGAGCCGCCAATGCCTTCTGGGTAAAAAAAATTTGTCGTCATCCGTCCGTCACTAACGCCCTCCCTCCCTCCATGAAAGCGCCGGCGGGAAATCAGTTCGCGCACTTTTCTGGTCAGTGACAGCGCGGACGCCACAGCACTGCGATCATGGATCACGCTGCGACCATCGCTGCACTTGTGGCCGTTCTCAACACCTCGCAGCTTATCATACACCTTTCCCTGAGGCAGATGCAGAGAAATCGGGCGAGGAGGCTACGGCACCGCCGTGAGAGCCTGAAGTCGGAGAGTGGCACAGAGCTGTCAGAAACCACGAGCCCCAGCGCCCAGGACATCACGGTGGCAATGGGGCATGTGGATTTTGTTGAACGGCGATTCTGGGCCCGGGAAACAAGCACGGACTGGTGGGACCGTATAGTGCTTCAGGTCTGGGATGAATCCCAGTGGCTGCGAAACTTTCGCATGCGGAAGGGGACTTTCCTCGAACTTTGTGAGTTGCTGTCCCCTGCCCTGAAGCGCAAGGACACCCGCATGCGAGCAGCCCTCACTGTCCAGAAGCGAGTGGCCATAGCCCTCTGGAAGCTTGCAACGCCGGACAGCTACCGGTCAGTCGCGAACCACTTTGGTGTGGGCAAATCTACCGTGGGGGTTGTTGTCATGCAAGTAGCCAAGGCAATCGTGAAGGTACTGCTCCCAAAGGTAGTGACCCTGGGAAACGCGCAGGTCATCATAGATGGCTTTGCCGCGATGGGATTCCCAAACTGCGGTGGGGCTATCGATGGGACTCACATCCCTATCCTGGGACCGGACCACCAGGCCAGCCAGTACATCAATAGAAAGGGCTACTTTTCAATGGTGCTGCAAGCACTGGTGGACCATCAGGGACGGTTTACAAACATCTACGTCGGATGGCCGGGCAAGGTTCATGACGCTCGTGTGTTCAGGAACTCTGGTCTGTTTAGACGGCTGCAGGAAGGTATTTACTTCCCAGACCACAAAATAACTCTTGGGGATGTGGAGATGCCTACAGTCATCCTCGGGGACCCAGCCTACCCGCTAATGCCCTGGCTCATGAAGCCCTATACTGGCGCCCTGGACACAGAAAAAGAACTGTTCAACTACCGGCTGAGCAAGTGCAGAATGGTGGTGGAGTGTGCTTTTGGCTGTCTCAAAGGGAGATGGAGAAGCTTACTCACTCGCTGTGATCTCAGTGAAACCAATATCCCCATTGTTATAGCAGCTTGCTGTGTGCTCCACAATCTGTGTGAGAGCAAGGGGGAGACCTTTATGGCGGGGTGGGAGCTAGAGGCAAATAGCCTGGCTGCTGATTACGTCCAGCCAGACAGCCGGGCCATTAGAAGATCCCAGCGGGACGCCCTGTGCATCCGGGAGGCTTTGAAAGCTAGGTTCCTGAGTGAGCAGGGCAACCAGTGACTTTTCAGTTTGTGGACAGAAAAGCTGAACCTGCCCCCGTTTCTTTACCCAGTTCATTTTGACTATCCTCTCCAGTTACATACCCCCTTCACCCCCTTCCCCTTCCCAAAAAATAAAATCATTTCGATTTTGTTAATGAACACCGTTGTCTGTATTGCTGTTTTCGCGGGAATATTTTAAACCGGGGACGCAGACTGTGGCGGGGGGCGGGTTCAGTGTTCTGATGCAAATGATGCTTCTAAACTCCCGGAATGACAGGCTCCGCACTGGTGGACTGGTTATTTCAATGGAGCCTGCCAGCACTCCTGGGGGGGGACTGTGTGTATGTGTCGGCTATGTGACTTTCTGGCAGGGGGGG
>NW_020664409.1:73832122-73882779 GCF_002925995.2 Terrapene triunguis
GCTGGACCTGACACCGCCTCTGTACCCTGCTAAAGGTCACTGTCCTGTCCAATTACCAAGCCCCTTCCCCCCCTCCAGACAGACTCTCCCTCAAAAGAACCTGACTGAAACAGTAATGGAGAGAAACAAACATTTTATTGCGAACCAGACATGAAACGTGGGGGGTGAAACTTGGACGGGGGCTTGTGTGAGGTGGGTAGGAAAGGACTTATGAAATTTTGGGGAATGTCAGCCTTCTAGTGCTAGAGCAGTCTGCAGGGGTTGACTGAAAGTTTTAACGGCCCTTGCCGCCCCTCCTTCTTTGGAGTTTGGGTGAGGGTGGTGTGGGACTTGGTGGCGGGTGAGGGCGGTTACAGATAGACTGCAGCGGGGCTCTGTCCTCCTGCCTCCGGTCTTGCAGAACATCCACAAGGCGCCGGAGCGTGTCCGTTTGCTCCCTCATTAGTCCAAGCAGCTTTTCAGTAGCCTGTTGGTCCTCCTGACGCCACCTCTCCTCCCGTTCCATGACTGCTCGGTGCATTTGTGACAAGTTCTCCCTCCACTGTGTCTGCTGGGCTGCCTGGGCTCGGGAGCATCCCATTAGTTCTGAGAACATGTCTTCACGCGTCTTCTTCTTCTTCCTCCGCCTAATCTGCGCTAGCCTCTGGGAGTGTGCTGACAGGCTGGGTTGGGAGACAGTCGCAGATGTGTCTGTGTGAATTGTAAAAAGGGAGTGAATTCCTGAGACAGATAAATGAAATTGTATACAAAGAACCTAGTCTTTCTCTGTGAACAAGACCATGCACTGAACCTCTCACATGCGCACTCAGGACAAGGTCGAATTTTCGGCCGTCGCCTTCAGTGCCTGTGGACTTGCGGAGGTCTTGGAGTGTTCAGAGAACTGTGGCTGGAGACCTGAACTTCTGGAGCGGGCAATAATGGTAAGCCGCAGACTTGTGGCTGCTTAAAACTCCAGCAGTAGCACTGGCCTCCTTTCACATTGAAAGCAATGCCAGTTTCTGCTGCCAGCAATCAGGACAGCATCAACTCTGCCCCTGTCCCACCCCCTCGCGGCTGTCCCAGGGAAAGATCCCTGTATGCTGCCCCTCTCCCTCCACCGCGTGGCTGTAAAGCAGTCCCAATACTAACATTCCCCTCCCTAATTCAAAGCAGGGCGTCATGAGCGACATCACCCTCCTGAGGATCCCGGACACCCAGAGAGAACGCATGCTGCGGGAAAGCATGCAGAAACCGGGGCCGTATGCCGCCATGCTATGTCGTGCGATGATCCCGGAGTACTTGATTGTGGCGTGGAGGGGACATGTCTGCTACCACGGAGGGCCCACTAAGATCGCCCTACCCCGGAACCTGATCAACAGGCTTGAGCTCTACCTCCACGAGACCTACGAGGAGTTCTCCTACGAGGATTTCTCGTCGATCCCCGGCCACATTGACCGGATTTTCGCGTAGGTGCACTGGGACTTTGGAGTGGAGCGTCTTGGGCCTGGGAATCATGTAGTAACGGACATTGTGAAAATTTTTTAAAACACTTGGGACTAAATTGAGAAGAGCCTAAGACAGAGAAATCATGAAAACCCATTTGTTACCTTTGTAAATATTCCTGTTTTGTACCTGATTATTTTTTTACTAGTTTACAGAACTTTTATAAATATACATTGTTAATAGTATAAATATTACCGTTCTGTTTTAAATAAATGTTTACATGTTTACAGCACTTACTGCTTGATCCTTCCCCTGATTCTGTGTCCGGGGTAAGGGATGGGGACGGTTGGTACGGGATCTCGGTAAGGGTGATGAAGAGCTCCTGGCTGTCGGGGAAATCAGCGGTGCCAGCGCTGTCGACTGCCTCGTCCTCCTCATCTCCTTCTTCATCTTCCCCGTCCGCTGTCATGTCCGACGAGGAACCGGCCGCGGACATGATCCCATCCTCGGAGTCCACGGTCAGGGGTGGGGTAGTGGTGGCGGCCGCTCCCAGGATGGAATGCAGTGCCTCGTAGAAACGGGATGTGTGGGGCTGGGATCCGGAGCGTCCGTTAGCCTCTTTTGTTTTTTGGTAGCCTTGTCTCAGCTCCTTGATTTTCACGCGGCACTGCGTTGCATCCCGGCTGTAGCCTCTCTCTGCCATGGCTTTGGAGATCTTCTCGTAGATCTTAGCATTCCTTCTTTTGGAGCGCAGCTCTGAAAGCACGGACTCATCGCCCCACACTGCGATGAGATCCAAGACTTCCCGATCAGTCCATGCTGGGGCCCTCTTTCTATTACATTGCACGGCCATCTCTGCTGGAGAGCTCTGCATAGTTGCCACTGCTGCTGAGCTCCCCTCGATGTCCAAAGAGGAACTGAGATTCAAACTGCCCAGACAGGAAAATGAAAATGAATTCAAATTTTCCCGGGGGTGTGGCTGGTCAGAGCATCCGAGCTCGGACTGCTGTCCAGAGCGTCAACAGAGTGGTGCACTGTGGGATAGCTCCCGGAGCTATTACCGTCGATTTCCATCCACACCTAGCCTAATTCGATATGGCCATGTCGAATTTAGCGCTAATCCTCTCGTTGGGGAGGATTACAGAAATCGATTTAAAGAGAGCTTTATGTCGAACTAAATGGCTTCCTGGTGTGGACGGGTGCAGGGTTAATTCGATATAACGGCGCTAAAGTCGACATAAAAGCCTAGTGTAGACCAGGCCTCAGGGATTTGTTTTGAAAATTCACAGTAGATTTCCAGTTACTGTTTTTATCTCCACAAAGTACTTGTCTGCAAACCTAGTTTTCTTTTTGCCTTGACACTCATAATTAAATAGTTAAAACTTGCCCACTTATTTTTTATTTTTACCTCGTCTATGAAACAAACATAACTAAAATGGGGTGGGAGGGGATCAACAGTTATCATGAAAGTGAGTAAATGTGTGCCCAGATGTCTGTCTCTTGAAGTTAGGGGCTGAACCTTGAATGCAAAGTTTCACCCTATAAATGCAAGGGCTGAAAAAACAGGCACCTTAACCATATAGACAGTTTTGAATTCTGCTTGCAATAAGAATAGGTGAGTAGAACTATGCATTTTATGGTACGGTTTTGTGTGCTGCAGTTGTTTTTAATTTAATGGCACTCCCAAGTGGCCAAAGGAGTGTACATCAGTTTAGATCAGCAGCATGCTACCTATAGTCAGTATGCCACAGTTGTAAACTTTATGCTGTGATTGGAATTGCAAACAAACAAAAGGATGTATCTACACTTCAAACTGGGAGTTTGATTCCCAGTTCGAAGAGACATACTTGCATTAGTGCTCAGTGAGCCTACATGCTAAAAATAGAGTGTACACATGGAAGCACAAGTGGCGAGAGAAGCTAGCTGCCCCGAGTACATGCCCATCCAAGACCCTAGACATTTACTTGGGGTGGCTAGCCCGTCCAGTGGCTCGCACTACTGCAGCTATATTATATGTTTAGCTGTTAGTTTCATCAGAGCTAATGTGGGTATGTCTTCTCAAGCTGGGAATCACACCTGCAGCTCCAGAAGTAGACATACCCAGAAACTCCACAGGTTAAACAAACTGTTCTCTGCCAAGCTCCAAAGAGTGTTGTGTTTTATAATAAAATATTACAATCTCTGTAAGCGTGGTTTCATTAGAACACAAGATTGGAAGTCAGGAGATCTGGACTGTAATTGCAGTTTTGCCACAGACTTGCTTTGTGACTTTGGGCAAATCTCTTAAAGCCTGATTCTGAAAGGTGCAGCTGCTCCCGCTGGTGCACTGGGTGTTCAGATTACTTCCCAGGGGGAGTGAATGAAATCTGTTCTTTTAACTGTTTAAAATAAAAACATCTATTTTTGCTTTGGCCAGAGTTACTAGTTGATGTCACAATTCACTCCTGTTAGAAGTAAGTTCAGTGCTGACCAGTCGAATGCTTAATTTATATATATCAGAGAGGTAGCCGTGTTAGTCTGGATCTGTAAAAGCAGCAGAGTCCTGTGGCACCTTATAGACTAACAGACGTATTGGAGCATGAGCTTTCGTGGGTGAATACCCACTTCGTCAGATGCATGTAGTGGAAATTTCCAGAGGCAGGTATAACTATGCAAGCAAGAGTCAGGCTAGAGATAACGAGGTTAGTTCAATCAGGGAGGATGAGGCCCTCTTCTAGCAGTTGAGGTGTGAACACCAAGGAAGGAGAAACTGCTTTTGTAGTTGGCTAGCCATTCACAGTCTTTGTTTAATCCTGAGCTGATGGTGTCAAATTTGCAGATGAACTGAAGCTCAGCAGTTTCTCTTTGAAGTCTGGTCCTGAAGTTTTTTTGCTGCAGGATGGCTACCTTTAAATCTGCTATTGTGTGTCCAGGGAGATTGAAGTGTTCTCCTACAAGTTTTTGTATATTGCCATTCCTAATATCTGATTTGTGTCCATTTATCCTTTTACGTAGGGACTGTCCAGTTTGGCCGATGTACATAGCAGAGGGGCATTGTTGGCATACGATGGCGTATATTACATTGGTGGACGTACAGGTGAATGAACCGGTGATGGTGTGGCTGATCTGGTTAGGTCCTGTGATGGTGTCGCTGGTGTAGATATGTGGGCAGAGTTGGCATCGAGGTTTGTTGCATGGATTGGTTCCTGAGTTAGAGTTACTATGGTGCGGTGTGTAGTTACTGGTGAGAATATGCTTCAGGTTAGCGGGTTGTCTGTGGGCGAGGACTGGCCTGCCACCCAAGGCCTGTGAAAGTGAGGGATCGTTGTCCAGGATGGGTTGTAGATCACTGATGATGCATTGGAGAGGTTTTAGCTGGGGACTGTATGTGATGGCCAGTGGAGTTCTGTTGGTTTCTTTCTTGGGCTTGTCTTGCAGTACACGTCTGGCTCTGTTGATCTGTTTCCTTATTTCCTCGTGTGGGTATCGTAGTTTTGAGAACGCTTGGTGAAGATTTTGTAGGTGTTGGTCTCTGTCTGAGGGGTTGGAGCATCAGCTCCAACACTTTCAAAGAGAAACTGCTGAGCTTCAGTTCATCTGCAAATTTGACACCATCAGCTCAGGATTAAACAAAGACTGTGAATGGCTAGCCAACTACAAAAGCAGTTTCTCCTCCCTTGGTGTTCACACCTCAACTGCTAGAAGAGGGCCTCATCCTCCCCTGATTGAACTAACTTCGTTATCTCTAGCCTGACTCATTCTTGCTTGCATATTTATACCTGCCTCTGGAAATTTCCACTACATGCATCCGACAAAGTGGGCATTCACCCACGAAAGCTCATGCTCCAATACATCTGTTAGTCTATAAGGTACCACAGGACTCTTTGCTAATTTACATATAGTTATAAATAAAATGTATAATCTCTTTTTGTTTGTCATATATAGGAAACGTGACTATGAAGGGTTTCTATGTTCTCTGTTGTTGCCTGCAGAATCCCGCACCTCTGCTTTTGCTCTGAGAGCCTTCAACGTTGAACTGGCCCAGGCAGGTATTAAAATATATTTGTGAAATACTGAACTAACACAATCATTTCAAGACTCTAGGTTGAACTGTAAAGAAGTGTTATATGCTGAGATTAAAGTTTTGTGTTTCAAAGGGTGATAAACAGATGGTCCACCACAAAACCCCAGATCTAAACACCTGTAGAAACTGAGGGGGCTTAGAATCTAAACTTAGGAGTCAGCTGCACAATTCAGATCCATCTGGAGAGGATCAAACCAAAAACCTTGAGGGCAGATTCATTTCTAGGTCTATGCTGGCAGAGACTTGGCAGACTTTCAGGAGGGAAGGTTGCAGATTTAAAAAACAACAACAATGTGGTTACATCGTCTCTCTGCTAGATGGCTGTAGTAGGCTATACTTCTCTAATGTCCCCTTGGGCAGAGGGTGGGCAGTGCTTCTGTCTCTGGTGCACAGCCCTCCAGCTGTGCTGTTCAGGGCATCTGCCCCCTGGTGGGAGGAGTTAAAGTAGTCCAAACAAAAAGTCAGTATGCTTCCACAGCTCTCAAAAAGCAGAGCCCTGGGCCTTCAGGGGGGAGGGATAGCTCAGTAGGGGGGAGGGATAGCTCAGTGGTTTGAGCGTTGGCCTGCTAAACCCAGGGTTGTGAGTTCAATCCTTGAGGGGGCCATTTGGGGATTTAGTTGGGGATTGATCCTGCTTTGCGCAGGGGGTTGGACTAGATGATCTTCTGAGGTCCCTTCCAACCCTAATATTCTATGATTCAGGAAGCCAAGGAGAAAAATAAGAGAAAAGTACCTGCCCTTCTCTTTCCTGAGAGGGCTTCGGCAGCCAAGACTCTCAATCCATTTCCTGGTCAGCAACCCCTATTGCAAGGTGCTGGGGAACACCTTCAGAGTGCCACCCTACACGGAGCAAGCATCATCCTCCCTTTTAAGGACCTGCTTATCTGCAGGCTTGACAAGCTTCACAAGTGTGCTGCTGTGTTAAGGCTGATTTTGCCCAGAGAAGCTCTTTAACTCCTTCTTGACTGGGGTGGAGATCTGCCCCACCACAGTGACCCACAAACTGCCAGTTGATGCTTGCAAGGAAGGCCTTGCTAGAACAGCCCAGGGGATGTGCTGGTTAAACATAATCCTGTTCAGCCACTGTTGTCAGGACTCTTGGCAAACTCCTGGCAGAATTTAAAGCTGCCCTCCCTAGCAGTGGGAACGCTGCCTGTGATCCCCTGGCGTGGATTCCTCTGAGGTGAAACTGGTCCAGGACCTGAACTTTGTGTGTTTGAAATCCAGATTCTGATCTGGATTTTGTGGTTCAGCCCAGTCTCATAATACATGTGCCTTCAGAAGAATATTTGAAATAGCTGCTTGTCTTTGGGTTTCAGTAGTGCGATGCTGAATCTTTAAAAAATATATTTTATATCTGTGATTAAAAAGCATAAGAAAATCTCAAGAGCAGTAAAACAAATACTAATCAGAAAAACAAGAATTACATTAGTATGCAATAGCTTGCTGAAGTTTAGTATTTTAATTGTCAAGTGATACATATAAAAATATTATCTAGTAGCAATGTTTAAAAATTGCTTAGTAATCTAGTTGAACTGAAGGAGGTAGATGTGATTTTTGTGATAGGTAAAGCAAGTGACTAAGGTGAAATGTACAACAAAGCAATCTTTTATAATTTACAGGAAGATTTGGGCAAAGTGTTTGATCTTCACTGTGGAATATTAGACACATTTTTGTTTGTCAGAGGTATTGGCCCTTCCTGCGAACTGCTTGTCTATAGTCATAGACTTCTTATTGGAAAATTGCATGACTGGAGAAAAGCTGATTTTTACACAGGCATGATCGATGAAAAAATCTTAATTGTTGCATATTTTGGTGAACTGATGGAGAGCCAGTTGAAACTTTAAGTTAACTGTAAATTTTTTTTTTAATAAAATACCAGAATAGCTTGGCAAAATGTTTAAAGAATAAAATTGTTCATTTAGTATGCTATGTCCGTGGGGTGAAATCCTGCCCCGATTATTTCCCCCTCCCTGAGTTTTGCCATTGATTTCAGTGGGGCTAGGATTTCACCCAACATGTGTTGTTTCATTTGGGATATGTGTGGCCATATTTTTGAGAGAAGCTGAGTGCCCACAGCTCCTGTTGATTCATGGGTAAGCTGCTGGTGCTCAGCACCTTTGAAAATCAAGCCGTTAATTATTAGGGGCTTGTCCCTGTGAGATGCTGAACCTGTAGGTTGCATTGGGGAGCTGAAAACTCAGCATCGCTGGCAAGGCACTTAGTGCCCAAACCTGCAAGATGATAAGGTATCCCAGACTGCAAATAATTTAACATTCTGCCTTGTACATCATCACAAACAATTGAACACTGGAATCCAAGCTCTGCTGGCAGTTTTCTTGTTGATAGATATGTCACTATCTGACTTGTTCTCTTGCAGCTGTTGAAATCCTGATAGTAGTAAAAGTTTGACTCACTCCTGCAAGCCCTCAGTGTCTTTAATGCCTTCATTTTGAAGTCATGTTAAAAAAAGAAAAAGAAATAGTACGTGTGTGTGTATATAGGTATAAAAATTGTATGTATTTTATTTTCTCCTTCTCCTACTCCTTTTGTATGTTGCTCACTGTTTTAGATTGTAAACTCTTTGGGCAGTGACTGTGGTCTAACAAATTAGGTGTTGTGAGGCTGAGTGTCACAACTTCTAACTTTTAGGCACCTAGAAAATCCCTGTGATTCACAAAGCCTGACCCCTGATTTACACTCCATAATTACTTTGGTGTAGCTACGTTGCTCAGGGGTGTGAATAATCCACACCCCTGAGTGACATACTTATACCGATGCAAGTGCCAGTGCAAACAGTGCTATATTGGCAGGAGAGCGTGTCCTTTTTGTGGTGGTAGAGGTATAAAGCCAACGGGAGAGACCTCTCCCATTGTCTTAGAGCATCTTCACCAGAAGCTCTACAGCGGCACAGCTACTGCTCATAGCTACTGTGCTGCTGTAAATTTGTAGTGTAGACCTGCCATGAGTTAAGTCCCTAACCTCCTATACAATTAATGGTGAGAGACACCTTCAACTGTGATTCACAAAAGCCATCATGCTGGGCAGGGAGCCACCTAAGCTAGTCATCCAATAAGAGGGGTGTGTGCTACAATTCGCCCTTGTCTTGGAGAGAGGCACCTAAGTCTGGGCTGCAGGGAGGCGCCCATGTTGTCTTGGCATTCTCAGCTGCAAACACTCTATTTACAGTAGGTGCCTACACTGTTAGCAAAAAGCCACAGGGGAGGAAGAGGACTTTTCTCAACTTTTAGCCCAGTGGTTAGGATACTCACCTGGGATATGGGAGACCCCTGGTTCAAGTCCCTCTTCTACCTGAAGGGAAGAAAGGATTTGAACATTGATGTGACCCCTCTTAAGTGAGTGCTCTAACCATTGGGTTATGGGATATTCTGATGTGGGGCTCCCTCAGTCTTTCATGTTGAAGTTCTTGCACTCTGACTAAATAAAGTCAATGGATTAGGGGACTAGATCCTAGGTCTCCCACTTCCTAGGTAAGTCCTCTATGAGTCCTCAAATGACCAAGTTGGTCTACACTACACTGTAAGTTGATCTAAGTTACGCTACTTAAGTTATGTCGACTTCAGTTACATAACTGAGATCGACTTACAGTAGTGTCTGCACTGAGCTATGTTGACAGGAGATGCTCTCCTGTGGACATAGCTTCTGCTTCTCAGGGAGGCGGAGTAGAGACTTGATGGGAGAGCACTCTGCCATCAGTTTAGCTTGTCTTCACCAGACCTGCTAAATCAACACCGCTGCATTGATCGCAGCAGTGCCAATTTAGCTTGGAGTGTAGACATGGTCTTACTTGTGAAAGATGCATACTGATGGCATGTGATCAGAAAAATCATTCAGGAAAGATGATACTTAGTTATGCTCTTTAAGTGTCGTAAACTAAATGCCTCCATTAGACTGTAAATTTCACTCGTAAATATATTCTTTCCAGATTAAAGACTCCATAACACAGAAGACCATAGGTTTGATGCGAATGCAGTTTTGGAGGAAAGCTGTGGAAGATATATACTGTGATAACCCACCACATCAGCCAGTTGCTATAGAACTGTGGAAGGTAAAATATCTTTCCTGTCTTAAAATTTACGCACAATTATTCTTTTACCTGCGGAAAATGTTTTGTTGTTTTGCATATGCTATACTGCATACTAACTGTATTTTGTGTTATACAGATATTGTATGATATTTTGTATGTGTTATACTAAGAGCAGCCTGAAGCAAAAAAGGGAGAGATGGACAGTCATAAAGCTGATATCTAGGGAGAAGTTACCAGAAAAATGTAGCAACTAGTCAGAACTATGTTAATCAGAGAATTTGCCTTCTAACCAGGTGAAGGGACAAAATCATTAGAGTGACAATTGTAAATCAGTACCAATTAAAGTGTTTAAGTAAACTTTCCTCAGCCTCTGCTAGCCTTTTCCAAAGGTTTAAGAACTAAAAGAAGACTGAAATTAGTGTGATCAGAGACTAAAGCCAGAAAGGAGACCATACAAAGAAAGATACACTATAGGAGGCCCACACCCTCACAGTTAAAACTATAATGCACACTATTTCGTATTCCAATGCATTCTGACTCCCTAGAAAACTGCATAGCTGACAGTTGGTCATTTAAAACAAAAAAAAAAAACTGGCACAAAATGCAAGTCCTGATTTGGATGCTGAGTTACAGGGATTCTATGTACCTGCCAACTTTTGAAATATTTGCTTCAAGACACCTTTATGTAAGTTCATGGAAGCTCCAGAACAACAAACTCAAGCATGCCTACAATTTAGCATCTCCGCTGGCCATGGTTGGGGACAAAATGACCAGCTGACCAAACCTGTTCACTCTAGTTAGGACCCCCACTGCACCAGATAACTGATGGTTGCCTGTACTTAACATGGGAATAAATAGACCCCAATATGTTGCTTTACAGTTATGATTTCCAGCTGGGATAGGTCACTGCCTTAGGACCACAGACTAACATCTTAGACTCTCCATCTAAGGCGTCATGTGCCTCTGTCCGTGTTGAAAGTGCAGAAAAAACAGGGAAACCCCCTGTAATGGTGGGTGTCTATGCTACAATTCCTGTATGATTAGAGGGTTCACTTGAGGGCATCATGGCTCCCCATCTACTGCCTGTTGTTTATCTGAGGTCAGAGATCACAGCCCTTTACTATCCCCTTTTTCTGATGTTGGCACTGCTGAGTTAATGGACGCACCCAGTGTGCTCTTCCTCCTGTGATGCCAAGCACAAGTCAGTACTTGTTTCTGTCAACAATCCTATTCAAATTATAAACAAGAAACTGTTGAAGAAAGAGAGAAAACACTGGTAATACCAAGAAATAAACAGCATCTACTTGAGTCTCATCTAGGAGATCCAACATTATTCCTAGATATCTCCAACTCAGAATTTATTTATTTCTTTAGCCACAACAAAGCTCTAATATAATTAAAACAGAAGCTGGCAAGTATTCTGGACCTTAGTTATAGATTATTCGATTCAAAGCCCCAATAGAACAGACTAAATGTCTTTGGTGCAAAGGGTAAAATTTGATATTGGTAACCTTATTTCTGCACCTTTTTGCTTTTTATTCACTTTCTCTCTCTCTCTCTCTCTCTCTCTGCCCCAGTACATGCCAGACTGCCCACAAGCAAGCTGGTCTCTTTGTTCTCCCACAGTGTCTGTGCTTCCAGTAATGGATTTGGTCCTCGGTTACTCTTTTTTTCCGTTCCAAAGGTCCCCTCCTGTTTGGTTGTCTCTTGTCTGGATCTAATAGATTCAGCATACCCTAAGCCAGTGTATGTCTAAACATGTTCTTCCCAACTCTCCTCATTGGGGCCTGCTTGGATGAATAACAATGGTTTCTTCCCAAAGGATAATTGTAGAAAACATCATATGGATGAGCATCTGTATAAAATGCCAGATTTTGAGATAGTTAGACCTGCTGGTCATATACCCTCTTTCCAGGGAGCAAACCAATCTTGTAATGGGGGGAGGGGAATAGATCCATTCCTGCAACAAGGGTTGCTCTCATACCTGGCTTCTCTATCAGGCCCTTCAAACAGAATCAATTGCCAAATGAGCTTGTGAGAAATAGTTCAAAAAGCTTAAAAGCATTTCTTGGATGTTCAATCAGCTTTGGGGGGCAAAGAGAACACTGAGGCAAACTAACAATCTCCTTGGATTACCTCATAATGGTGCACTCATATTGGTTCCTGGAGTTGTGATTTTATTTCTTGTGCCGTTGGACACATCTGGAATGATCCTGTATGGTCATTTCAGTCTTTGCAGAGAGTAGCTGCTCAAAAAAGGACAGGTTGTTATAAAAATAAAAAACAATTCCTGTAAAAAATAACTTGAAAAAGCAGTCCAAATTCATGGATAACCTGCAGACCTCTCTCGTAGCCCAATTCATAGAGCTTCTTTAGTTAATGTTTCTTCTATCAAAAACATTGCATACTATATTTTCATTACTAGGTTTGCACGGGGAACAATTGCAGTTTTACACATGAGTTATCAGTTTGGTATTTATTAAATATCTATTCCCAAATATTTTATATGCAATATGGCCAACATTTTCAAACTTGGTTCCCAAAGTTTGGTGAACAAATTCATATGAAGGCCCCTAAATAAAACTAGCCTGATTTTCAGAGGTGCTGAACGCTTGCAGCTCCCATTGATTTTAAAAGCCTAAATATGGATTTAGGCACTGAAGTTTAGACACCCATGCTTGAAAACTCTGATCTTTGAAAATGTTTTGTATTTTATCAGGAAACTCATCAGATTGTACGTGAAATTACAATGTATGTGTGGGCTATCTTTTCAAAAGTGACCTCTAACTCCATCTTGAATGCCAGTTGAGACACTGAGCGCCTAATTTTAAACACATTTCAGTGGGAGTTGTCAGTGTTCAGAACTTCAGTCAGGACCTGTATGTCTGAAGTTATGCACCCAAAATTAGAAGTAATTATTGACAATTTGGGCCACAGTATCTGTAATTTAACAGAACTTAACTTGCTGCTTCTTGACCACTATGGCACTGTTGCAGCCAATGCACTTACCAGACAGTTAGTGCTGACAAACTGGGAAACCAGTTGGGCATCTAAGGCCTAATCTAAAGTCTACTGAAATCATTAGAAAGATGTACCTTTTGCAACATTTTTTTAAATATCTGCAGAAATAGTTATTTAGGGTTTAAATTAGATGTAAAGAGGCAGATAATGATCTATAGAAAGCCTTGATTCTGAGAACAGACTGCTCCTAAACTTCTATCGTAAACAGTTAATCATGTCAGACTTATTATACTCAACAGGACATACTGGCTGCAAAATTGAAGGTGATTTTGAGGGAATTATTGTAAATAATAAGATTGAAAAAAACGGAATAGAATGGAGCAGCTGTGGAAGGAGGGCAAGAGTTTGACAGAGATGAGTGGCTGAACAGGAGATGGTAGAGGATTATCAGTTTTCTATAATAAAAGTAATAATTATAATTAATATATATATAAAATACTCATGTATATTAGAATATTATGTATAAACAGTATCTATTGACATAATATATATTCTCATACTACTTATTGTTCTCCTGAAAAAACATTTGGGAAGTGAACAATGTGATCTGCAAATATTTTGTGGAAAGTTATAATAGAATGACTCAGTAATGGAATGAATGAGTAGACTTAATTACATTTTAAAGAAAATATATTTTTTAAAATTTCTCCTTCACTTACGTGTTGGCTTGAGGCACAAGATTCTGTTTTTTCTGTAGCTGTAGTAAAGAGAGATCAGTTGAAAAGTTTTATACTTAATTTTCTTTATTACACACATTTTATTCTTCCATTTTGATTTAACCCAGCTGATACTGAGCAAGTCAAATCTTACTTTTAATAACAAAAAATCATTAAAAAAAATTACAGCCTTGATCATACCTTGCTTTCAATAATTTTCCAAATTTTTCTTTTTTCTAAACTGTAACATGGCTTTTCTTTGTTCATTTCCAGGCTATCAAGAGACATAACTTGACTAAAAGGTGGCTTCTGAAGATTATTGATGGAAGAGTAAGTAATTTTTTAATCTGTTGTATGCATTTTAATTTTTCCTCTCATTTTTGACTTTTTGAATCATGTGTACCTAACCAAAACTTAGAGCTCATCTTTTCTGTTTCTGTATGGTTGTATTCTCTTCTTTGAACAGAAGTGTCCTATATACTGGCCCTTGGTAGTTTTTAAAAATTTCTCCCTTGCTTTAAAACTCCACTCCTTGAGACTCCATTTCATACTCTATTATCTTTGTGGCCATGGTGGAGAGGGTAGAACTTCAAATTTTTTGCTTTAAAAAACTGTAGTTTTCATGAAAGCTTGCAGATTGTCAGCTCTGAAAACGAATGCCCTCACTTTCGCAATATCAGTGCAAGCTTCCTAATGCCACCCTGCAAATTTACCTCACTGCTGACTGGAGGGTCTAGGGGTCTGTGGGCTTATGTGGTGCTTAGACCTTGGGCTGGCCCTCTGCACAGAGGTGAGTTTCCCTTCAAGAGATCAGAGACAGTTAGCTCTCACACACAGCTGGCTTCCAGTCAATTCTCATTTCTAAAAGATGCAGTGCTCTGCAATTTATAAGAAGTCAAAGTGAAAAACTTTCTCAGACTGTCTTTTCATGCCATCCTATTCCTATCCACTTACTACATCATAGTCTCCTGACAGCATTCTGTGACCTTGTCTGTTTGGCTTTTAGAAATTACTTTAAAATATTTCTATATTGCCTCATATCAAGATGAGTTATGAGCTTAAAATCTCAAACAAATGTCATTTATGATTACATGCACTTTTATATTGCCTTCCCTACAAGATCTATATATATCTAAGGTACTTATATGGCCCTGATTACCTTAGTTGTCTGAACGCCTCACAGTCTCTAATGTATTTATCCTTGCAACACCCCTATGAGGTAGGGAAATGCTAATATCCCCATTGTACAGATGGGGAACCGAGGCACAGAGAAGTTAAGGGACTTACTGAAGGTCACACGGGAAGCCTGTGGTGAAGCAGGCTATTGAATCTGGGTCTCCAGTCTCCTGGATCATACTTCCTATCAGAACACTTTATAAATATTTATTACTTTAACATCACCACATTGGTGTGAGGTAGATAAGTATTAATATGCACATTCTGCACTGAAACTAAGGGACTTGGAAGTCCAGTGACTCGCCCAAGCACACACAAGGCGTCTATGGCATAGACCATCCAGGTCTCTTGACTCTCAGGCTTGTATGTTTTATCCACAAGACCAGCCTTCCTGTCATAGTGAGTGAGTGTTCTATTTCTGATAGCATTTGCATGAGACAGCCAAGTACACTCAGTAGTTTAAAAGTGCTTTTAAAAAGCACACACTAGAGGAACATATTCTGATATCTGTAATTTTCTTTCACTGAGATATAAGCCTCATTCACTGACAATGGAATAGAATTGGCAGTTAATAGTGTAAACATGCTGTACAGTACCTTCATTAGAACTAAGGGTGTGAGTCTGCAGTAGCATGGCATGAAGACTCCAAGGCCAGGTCTGCACTACAAAGTTTTGTTGGCATAGCTGTGTTGGTCAGATGTGAAAAAACCACACCTCCTAGCTGACATAATTATGCCAGCAAAAATCCCAGTATAGATGCACATATGCTGACAGTGTGCTTCCATCAGCATAGTTAATATTCAGTGTTGTTGTAGTCATGTCAGTCTCAGGATATTAGAGCTCGTCTCTTTCAGCAACAGAAATTGGTCCAGTAAAAGATATTGTCTCTCCCACCTTGTCTCTCTAGCATAGCTAATGTCATTTGGGGGGTGGTAGTGTTCTTCCCAGCAAAAAACTCCTGTTGGTATACGCTATATCTATGGCAGGGGACTCTGTCAGTATAGCTAAACTGGCAAAGCACTTGTAGTGTAAACAAGCACCAATTGATTTAATGTTAATGCAATATTGCAAGAGAGAATTTAAATCCATAACAGTTGTGGTTCCTTCAGCAACCTTAGCTGGTTGCCCTTGCACATACATAATATTTTGTATTACTGGAGATGTTTTAAAATGTATTCCTTAATGTGTATATGGTTTTATTCATACACACACACACGTGATTCCTCCCCATCCCCTAATGTGAGTTACTTTTGTCCACTATACCCTACTGAAGGATTATGTAGATCTGCTTATAATGATCAGTTTGCACACAAAAAAACATGTTCATGTTGGAATACAGACTCATACATATTCATGTCCTGTGCTCAAACTACAGGAGAAAAATTTGGATGACAGAGCATATCGTAACATCCAGGAACTTGAAACATATGCTGACAACACTCATAGCGCTCTCTTGTATCTCACCTTGGAAATGCTGGGTATGTGCTTTTTCTTTATTTAGGGTTTTATGGAGAATTTATCAGTACTGCTATTACTGCTACTATATTTACTAATGGGGAAGATTTTCAAAAGTGCTGATGGTTGAGCTAATTCTGCTCCCATTAAAGCCTGCAGTAAAGCTTCCATTGACTTTAACGGGAGAAGAATAGGTCAATGCTCAGCACTTCTGAAAATCCAACTTTAAATCTATAAAATTAAGGGCTGTCGATTAATCGCCGTTAACTCACGTGATTAACTCAAAAAAATTAATTGTGATTAAAAAAATTAATTGCGATTAATCGCAGTTTTAATTGTACTGTTAAACAATAGAATACCAATTCAAATTTATTAAATATGTTGGATGTTTTTCTACATTTTCATATATATTGTATTCTGTGTTGTAATTGAAATCAAAGTGTACATTATTTTTATTACAAATACTTGCACTGTAAAAATTATAAACAAAAATAGTATTTTTTAATTCACCTCATACAAGTACTGTATTGCAATATCTTTTTCGTGAAAGTGCAATTTATAAATGTAAATTTTTTTTGTTACAAAACTGCACTCAAAAACAAAACAATGTAAAACTTCAGAGCTTAGAAGTCCACTCAGTCCTACTTCTTGTTCACCCAATCGCTAAGACAAACAAGTTTGTTTACATTTGCAGGAAATAATGCTGCCCTCTTCTTATTTACAATGTCACCAGAAAGTGAGAACAGGCATTTGCATGGCACTTTTGTAGCTGGTATTGCAAGGTATTTATGTGCCAGATATGCTAAATATTCGTATGCTCCTTCATGCCTCAGCCACCATTCCAGAGATATGGATGCTGCAGTAGCTGCCAGGTCACCTGCATTCTGACTAACTGGAAGATCAGGCATCTCCTCACCACTCACATCCTCACTGGGGCCGGAAGGCTCACCGTGAACATTTGTGTCTATGTATCTCAGGAGAACTCCTTCCTGCTTAGATAGAAAAGCTTCCTTTGCTTTTTGTCTTTTTCTGAATGCTGCCCCAAAGGGGTGTTTTCTTCTTTCACTCATGACTGCTGTTCTGTGCCAGCTACAGTAGCTCTCAACACTCGATTGAAGGGGACAAATAAGCAGGCTGGTAGCAGGGCCTGAGTGAGGGTAGATATCAGCCTCTTAAGGGCCTAACTGGCTCCTACTACTTCAGTTGACTGCCTGTTCTCCTCAAGTGGGTTCAGGGAAGCAGCAGGAAACAGCAACCTCCCTGAGAAGCTGGTGTTAATCAGTCCAGGCTCCTGGGGGTGCTAGAGAGATACATAAGAGGCTCCTCCTCCTCTCTCTCCCTGAAACTCCTGCTGCTTTCTGTTATTCCCTTTCACCTTTTCTCCTGCCTGCCTGTTATGTCTCTTGTGCCCTCCTTCCTCCAGAACAGCACTCCACCATCTCTCTGCATCTAGAGCAGAGAGAATACATATGCACCAGCAGCAGACACAATTTTCTACACTCTGGGTCCTAGTGGTGCCCCCCCCCCCACAGTCTGGCACCTGAGGCAGTCGCCTCATGGTAAGGCCAGCCCTGAACATATTTGAACCCTGTTATCAGGACCCAGCTCCCAGTCTTCTTTTCTCAAGACTAAACATACCCAGTTTTTTTTTTTAACCTTTCCTCAGAGGTCAGGTTTTCTAAACCTTGTATCATTTTTGTTGCTCTTCTCTAGACTCTCTCCAGCTGAGGCCTCACCAGTGCAGAGTAGAGCAGAACAATTATTCCTGTATCTCAGGGGTTCTCAAACTTCATTGCACTGCGACCCTCTTCTGACAACAAAAATTACTACATGACCCCAGGGGTAGAGGGGGAATCGAAGCCTGAGCCTGCTGGAGCATCACTGCCCCGGGCATGAGGGCCAAAGCCTAAGTCCCACCAACCTGGGTGCAGGGACCCAAACCCAAACACAAGAGCTTCAGTCCCAGGCAGGGGGCCTGTAATCTGAGCCCCACCCAGGGCTGTATCTTATAACACTCCTGTTAATACACCCTTGAATGGTATTTGACATTTTTGTAACTGCATTGCATTGATAGCTCATAGTCAATTTGTGATCCGCTGTAACCCCCAGATCCTTTTCAGCAGTACTACTGCCTAACCAGTTATTCCCAATTTTTTAGATGTGCATTTGATTTTTTCCTTCCTAAGTGTAGTACTTTGCACTTGTCTGTATTGATTGTCGATTTCAGACCAATTCTCCAATTTATCAAGGTTACTTTGAATTCTAATCCTGTCCTCCAAAGTGTTTGCAATCTCCCATCTTAGTGTCATCTGCATATGTGATGACCTTACCTGTCCTCCATGAGTTCCTAAAAATAATTGATAATGGTTCTGAGATTGTTTCAGCTAGTTCCTTCATTACGCTAGGGTGAATTTCATCAGGCCCTGCCAGCTTGACTACATCTACCTTATCTTTAACCCATTCTTTCCCTATGCTAGCTTGTGTTCCAACCCCCTTGTTGTTAGTGTTAATTGTGTTAAGCGTCTGGTCACAATTAACTTTTTTAGTGAAGACTGAAACCAAATAGGTATTAAACACCTTAGCCTGCTTGATGTCATCCATTATTAGTTCTCCTTCCCGCTAGGTAGCGGACCTTCATTTTCCTCCGTCTTTCTTTTTCCTAATGTATTTATAAAAACTCTTTTTATTGCCTTTTATGTTCCTTGCTAGGTGTAACTCATTTTGTGCCTTAGCTTTTCTGATTTTTCGCCTATGTTCTTGTGGTATTTTTTTGTACTCATCCTTAGCAATCTGTCCACATTTGTAGGATTCCTCTTTGATTTTCAGTTAATTAAAGAACTATATTGGTTTCTTACTATTTTTTTATCTTTCCTTCATGCCTGGATAGTTTGCTAATGTGCCTTTAATATTGTCTGTTTGAGAAACTGCTAACTGTCCTGAACTGCTTTTTTCCTTAAATTTTCTTCCCAGAGGACCTTACCTACTAGTCTCCGAGTTTGTTAAAATCTGCAATTTTGAAGTCTGTTGTTGTTATTCTGCTGCTCTCACTCCTTCTGTTCCTCAGAATCATGAATGCTATCATTTCATGCTTTCTTTCATCCAAACTCCTTTCCACCTGCAGATTTGCAACCAATTCCTCCCTGTTGGTCAGAATCAAAACTAAAATGGGTGCCCCTCTGGTTACTTCTTCCACTTCCTGAAATAAGAAGGTGCCCCCAACACATTCCAAGAATTTACTGGATGTTTTATGTTTTGCCATATTGATTTTCTAACAGAAATCTGGGTGGTTCCCCATTTTGTGTTTTGGATATTTCTGTTATTTGTTCTAGAGATGCCTCATCCTTCATCTCCCGATTTGGAGGTCTACCTTGACATTGCTTCCCTTTTTCCCCCTCCATTTCAATTTCAGAATGTCGAAATGTTTTGTTTGATTTCAGCATTTTCTACTAAAACAATTCAGTATTTCTGAATCAAATTTTTTTAGAAATGTCTGTTCTGAAAAAAAAAAAAAAAAAAAATCAAAATTTCAAATTTTTGTCTAGATTTGGGACAAATCAAAAGTTGAAATGTTAGAATTTCCTTTGGGACAGAAATTCTGAATTTCACTTGGCTTTGCTTAGTATTTATTGCTGAAATTTTATTCCTGGTTTCTTGTTCACTAGGGGTAAGGGGTTGCACTGATGTAACTACACTGATGTACTAGGGTAAACAGTACCAGTGCAAGTCAGTTTTCACACTGGTGTAGTGTATCTGTAATAGGAGTTTGAACTGGTTTAGCTACATTGGTATAGCTACACGAGTGCAAAAAATGCATTGTAGACTAGCCCTAAGAGATGTCTCACTCCAGAATGTAGTAATCAGTCAGCTAGTTTACTAGCTTTCACCTGTGAGATTAGGTCTCAAGGACAATCTGTGAACATATGCTGTTTGAGGCAAATATATTCTTAACAGCTGTAATATGAAAGTTGTGTAGTTTCTGCTCATGAGACTTGTTAATATGTTACACTCAGGCTATTCTATGGTTGGTTATGTGGTTTTTAACCTTTATTTCTGAAAATACAGGTGTGCGGGATATCCATGCAGACCATGCAGCCAGTCACATTGGGAAAGCACAAGGCATTGTCACCTGTTTAAGAGCAACTCCGTATCATAGTAAAAGACGAAAGGTCTTTCTTCCTATGGACATTTGTATGTTGGTAAGAAAGTATAGACTGGGAACAAACAATATAGTATCTCTAACTACATCTCTCAGCTTTAGATAGATAGTATTTTCTGTTAGACCAGAAAGTAAATGTCGAAGAGCCTAGTTGCTATTAGTAGAAGGTTCACTTCCTGTGGCTTGCAGTACCCCCAGCATGCTCTTTCAGTGATAGGGCTTTTCTTGGTCTTGTTGCTTTGCTTCTTTTGGGAGGTATGATTAGAGTGATTTTTTTTTTTATTTATTTTAGTACTAGCTCACTGAAATTTTTTAGTACTAAAATGCAATTCAGTAGCATTTTAGGATTTTTCTTCATGTGCAGAAATACACATGGAATGGGAATCAATTCCTTCCTCCCAGCGCTAAATTTTCTAGTGTTGTTCCCTTTGTTTCAGAATGAGCTCCCTAGCCTTCTCTTTGCTGTGCTGTGGTCATACTCTTGCTTTTTCTGTGCAACTCAATAGTAACTACAAGTATTTGCTCACTCATTGCTATAGCATGTGGGGTCTAGTTGTACAATTTGAGAGAAAACACCTAACTGGCACTGGAATTCAGCAGCCCTTACGCTAACAGGTAATTGTCAGTGACACAAGGATTAAAACACAAGTTTCCCATTAATGTTCAAATGAGTCTGTGGCTAAATCTATAGACATAGGCATTGAATATTTATTTAATAATTTATCTGTTTGCATTTTCAAATTATGACATCGTTCTCATTGCTCTTATATAAATCCATCTAATTGTGGCAGTGCTTAAGGCACATGCACTAGTCTTCTATTAATATCATTTAAATGTGAATTAATATCCTTGATTTGCAAGTTTTGGTTGTTTTGTGTAGAATAATGAAGAGCTCCAAATTTGATAACCTTTGGCTTTGCTTTCCTGCTAGGTCAGTATTATGTGAATGGCACAGAAGCATAAAATGGCTGATACGTCCATCCCAAACAGTAACTCATGATGGGGGCTGATTAGGGCCTTCCAACTTTCATATCTTTGTTTCAATATAACTTAATATCATATACCCAGGTACACATACACACACCCACACAGAATTGTGCTTGTCCCTGCCATCACAGCCATAGTCATGTGACTGTGAAACTTTTCAGTCATCGGTGGGTGTAGGAGATGGGTGCAAAGGTAATCTCCCTCTTACTCAGACTGCGAGTGTTGCAGAGACAAGAGGCATCTTGGCAGCTAGTCAGAGTCACCAGATTGCTCTTGAATCCATATCCTCTGTGTGGCTCTGTCTTCACTATAAAATTTTACCATATTCAATCAGCCTTGTGAATAAGTAAGTTAGTTGACATGATGCTGAACCAAACTTGTCTTAGTCTGCATTAACCACAGTGTCATTGTCACCATTGTGTCACCTAATTCAATTCTCCATAAGTGTTCAAACATGGTACCATTTGTAGTATAGACAGGAGCGCCGCCAGCTTTTCTGCCACCCTAGGCGGCGGAAGGTCCCGCCCCGAAATGCCGCCCCCCACAGAGGCGGCGGAAGGTCCTGCCGCCAAAATACCGCTGCGGTCGCCGCCCCCAAATTGTAGCACCCTAGGCGACCGCTTAGGTTGCCTAATGGGTTGCGCCGGCCCTGAGTATAGACCAGTCCTATGACAATACCTTTCTTCATGGACCAGCTGTTTTTCCGGTTAAGCCGTAACTTTTTCCTTTACCCTGCTTAGCCTCAGTTGATTGATTTTTTTTTTTTTTTTTTAACTTGACACGCAAGAAGTTGATTTCAGATGACCAGAATTTAAATTCTAGCTCAGTTATCCCTAGTTACTACAAAGTATTCAGAGAGTCAGTTTATGCAAAGACTGAGTTAGTTACTCTTTCCTGTCTTTTCCTTCACTGAGCTTTGCTTCCTACTGACTACTTTAAAAATATGCATAAACGTTTTTCAGATTTTTGATTGTAGTCTGGCTGCCAGGCAGGCTTCTGGCTTTCCTACTCTCTTGTTAAGCAGAAATGGGTGTTTTGTTTTTTGCTCTTCACTCTCAGCATGGAGTTTCGCAAGAAGATTTCATAAGAGCCAATCAAGAGAAAAATGTGAGAGATGTAATTTACAACATTGCCAGCCAGGCGCACGTTCATCTAGAACATGTGAGCTTCCTCTTTTCTTGTTGATAGCATATAATCAATTTTCATGTTTAGAAGTGTTGTCGAAATGTGGTGGTGTCTTGTTGGGCACCTTATTTATTGCATCAAATATTTTAAAAACACTTTTACCTTCATGTAGAAGATCAATCTCCCAGCCTATTCAGTCCTGGGTGCCTATGCTGAAAGTGATCATAAAAGTGCTGATTGCAATTACATTGAGGAGTACAGCCTTGTAGTGTTAAACTGATTGGTCCTTTGAGTTGGAGAATAAACCTACCAAAAAACTTATTCTAAAACAATAAAATAATTTTTGAATGGAGGTTCTCTTTATGGAAACACACTTGCATGAATTTATCTATATAGAGATAGCTGTATGTGTGTATAACTACTGACTGAAAGCTTTTGCACATACAGTAGAACCTCAGAGTTATGAAGACCTCAGGAATGGAGGTTGTTCATAACTCTGAACAAAACATTTTGGTTGTTCTTTCAAAAATTTACAACTGAATATTAACTTAATACAGCTTTGAAACTTTACTGTGCAAAATAAAAATGCTGCTTTTAACCATCTTAATTTAAATGAAACAAGCACAGAAAGAGTTTCCTTATCTTGTCAAATCTTTTTTTTAAACATTCTGTTTTTTTAGTGGTTTATGTATAACCCAGTGCTGTACTGTTTTTGCACTTTTATTTGTTTGGTCTCTGCTACTGCCTGATTGTGTACTTCCAGTTCCAAATGAGGTGTTGACTGGTCAGTTTGTAACTCTGGTGTTCATAACTTTGAGGTTCTATTCTATGTCATTATGAGATGTAGGATATGCAAGGGTGTGCCTGCACAGATTAGATTCCAGGATCACAGCCATAGACATAGTGCCAAACTTTTTTTTTTCCTGGAAACTACCTACTATATGCATAGTGAGCTACACCAGCGATGTTTCTCTGGTTTTGTTTTTGCCCCACAGCCAGTCGAATTGGGATCACTGTTTCAAACTTCAGTATTTGTGCAACGGCTTTATCACAGGTTGTTATTCACATGGATCAATTAGTGGATCTGAACTTAAGAAGCCACACTGAGACCTACTCTTTACCTCTCTGTTGCTATAAATATTGAAAATAAAACATACGGGCTATGCTTATAAAAAGCACTTTGGTACATACTACATAAGCACTTGTACATTTTCCCATTTCTCCAGAAAATATAAATAGTACAAGAAGTGCTTTTAACCAGATGTTACAACAATCTCTCTCTGTGTGTGTGTATACATTTAATTAATTAATTGCATTAAAAAACTGCATTAAAAGAACATTAAGGTGCAAAGACAAGCTCTCAAAAGTTAAATGCCAGAATTAAGGTTGCCTGTGCAACCTTAGTTCAGCCCCCTTGTGCTTATGCATTGTGATATTCTTTAATTACATAATTATACATAATGACATCCTTTTCCCCCCCACAGCATCCCTGCCTCATTTAATGAATGGGTCTTCAATATTTCTTTTTATCTTTCATAGTTGGCGTGTGCCACCAGGCCTTATTTAGCATCATCCAAACACTGCACTAATTACAAAATTATTAACTCCCTCATGGGAATTTTTATGGTGCTCTCACTATAGTATCTGAATACATCACAACATCTCTGTGAGATGATGATGATGATGATTATTATCATTACAGCTGGGCAACAGAGGCACATAAAGATTAAGGTCAAAATTGTCAAGTGTCCACTAATTTTGGTTGTCCAATTTGAAACAACTAAGTCTTGATTTTTCAGAGTGTTGGCTATTTCCTAACATTTCCTAAGTTTTGCGTGCTTGACTTTGCAACCTTAAAATTCTTCTTAGGATTTTTGCATATAATTTCCTAACTTAAAAAAAAAAAAAAGCTGACCCCAAGAATTCTACCATATGGAACCATGTTAACCCCAACTTTGGGTCATCAGCACAGTTCAGACCATTGGAACTAACCGTCACTGGTAGCAGTAGTGGGTTGTTATCCTTTATCTGGACCAGTCACTAGAGGGAGGATGAGATGCTTGTTTTTGCCGGTGGATTTCACAGGTATTTGCTGACAGCAGAGGAATGGAGAGATTTAGGATGCCAAGGTTCAATTCCAGGTTTTGCAAGGGAGTGTCTTAGTGTTTATGAGGGGTTTGGGGTGCAGGCTGCCCCGGGGCTGCGGTGGGAAGAGAGGGTTCCCGCAAGCCTGCCTGGACTGGGCCAGGCCAAGGGAGGGGCTCCTCGCTCCGGCTGGGCTGGGCCAAGGGGAGGGGCTCCTCTCCCTGCTGCGGCAGGTCTGCACTGGGGCCGCCAGGGAGGGGCTTCTCTCCCCGCCGCAGCCCTGGGCCCCTGCAGCCCTGAGCCCCTGCGCGGGGCTTAATAGGCAGCTGCACGGAAACTTGGGTAGAGTTAATTTACTCATTTAATTTACTGATCACTGGTTGGTCTTTCCATGACTAGACTAAGGCCTGGTCTACACTACCAAGTTAGGTCAATGTAAGCTGCCTCGTGTTGACCTAGTTGTGCATGTATCTACACTTAAATTTGTCTCCCACCAATGTAAACTCTGAGAAAGTACTGCGGTCGATGCAGTGCGAATGTAGACGCTAACAGTCCTCCAGCAGCTGTTCTACAATGCCCAACACTGACTGCTCTGGTCACAGTTGAGAAGTCCACTGCCTGGGTGTCAGAGACTGGAAGTTCCTCCCCTTAAAACCCTGCAAATTTTTTAAATGCCTTTTCGTGATTGTCCATATTGGCGAGCACACCTAGCAGCTCTCCATTATTGTGTGCAGCTGCCCAGCTGACCATGCAGGCTACGCGTTCCAGACGCACTCCAGCCTGGAATGGACAGGAGCTATTGGGTCTCCTGGGCCTGTGGGGAGAAGAGGCTGTGCAACTATGGCTATGGACTAGCCGTAGAAACATGGACATCTATGAGCAGATTGCTGAGGGGAAGCAGGAAAAGAGATATGATAGGAATCAACAGCAGGACTGTGTGAAAGCAAAGCAACTGTGTCAGGCATATCATAAGACCAGGGAGGCCAATAGTCAATCCTGTGCTTAGCTGTCACTCTTACAAGGAGCTGCATGCCATACTTGGTGGGACATGCAACTGGGAGGTCCAGCTCTGCCATGAGCCAGGACATGTTTGAGACTCCATCTCAGTCCAGTTGATCCTGGCAGTCGAGCATGGGTGAGTCTGATGGGAAGGAACCTTGGGTAAGTGTATACGTTTTTCCTATTACAGTGATGGCACCTCCCAACTTAGCAGGACACAGCTATTGACTTTTCATTAATTTACTTGTACTAGAAGAAATAGTGGTACAACAAAGAAAGGTAGAATTATCTGCTTTTCATTCCCCTGTAGAGTTAGGTAAGGGGGGCCACAACATATACTGCAGAACGTCTGGTGGTAGCGAAAGTAACCAGTTAGTTGTTATGGTACACTATGCCACAACTCATAGGATCAGTGACAAATACAGTGTAATAATCATATATGTACAGCAAGCACCACAAAATTAATAGGTGCATTGACAATGTTATATTAATAGATGTGTACCAAGCACCACACAATTCCTAACAGGTCTTCAGACTGCAGGGTCAGCTAGAGCAAAATCCACAGTAATGTGTTGTGGTATATTGCCAATAAAATCTTCTTTCAAAGCATCCCTGAGCGGTTTTGCTCTGTGCCTTGAGAGTAAATAATGCCAGTGCCCCTCCAATCTACCAAAAGCACATTAAACTGTCGTTTTTCACCTGCTGAGCTGGTAGTTGAGTCTTTCCTTGTTGCTGTTTAGGTGGCCAGCATATGGCTTAATGAACAAGGGGTATCCTGGCTCCCGAAGGATCACTATTAGCATTTCAACATCGCCAATGGTAATTTGCTGGTCAGGAAAGGAAGTCTGGGCTTGTAACTTTCTGAAAAGTCCTGTGTTCTTAAAGATGCGAGTGTCCTGCACTTGCCTGACAGGACAACATTGATGTCAGTAAGGTGTCCCTAGTGATGCACCAGCACTTGCATAATCACAAAAAATAGGCCTTTCTGTTGTACTCTGTGGCAAGGTGGTCTGGTGCCAAAATAGGAATATGTGTGCTGTCTATTGCTCCACTGCAGTTCAGGAACTCCACTGCTGCAAATCCATCCACTATGTCCTGCATATTGCTGAGAGTCTCAGTTCTGCATAGCAGGAGATGATTAATGGCCCTGCACACTTGTATGACAACCACTCCCACAGTGGATTTTTCAACTCCAAAATGATTTCCCACTGACTAGTATCAATCCAGCATTGCAAGTTTCCATAGCATGATAGCCACTTACTTTTCCACTGTCAGTGCAGCTCTTATTCTGGTGTCCCTACACTGGAGGGCTGGGGCAAGCTCGGCACACTGATCCCTGAATGTGGCCTTGTGTGTCTGAAAGTTCGGCTCATCATCCCAAGCTGCATTAGGATGCAATCCCACCAACCAGTGCACCTTTCTCGGGCCCAAAAGCAGTGTTCCACTGCTTGCAGCTGCTCTATGAACACCACCATCCATCTTGAATGGTTCTATGTCCTACAGCAATATGCCCACCAGGAAATTGTGATGTTTCTCCTGGCTCCTCTTGTGGCTCTGCAGATATTGGAGGATCATGCATCCTGTGCATGCAATGCTTATGACAATACCGCAGGCTCCGTAGTTCTGTCAGAGATGGCAGATGGTGACAAGTCCCATGTGGGTTTGTGAGATTTTCATAATAGGCACAACAGTTCTGGGATAGAGGTGGAGAAAGTAGCATAATGGGAACTGCACCCTGCAGTCCCAGTCACCCTGCATGACTTGTTTGTGCCCCACTGTGCATTGCACCGTCTTTTGGGAAGTTTTGGCACTGGATGGGGGCAAGTTGTACACTGGCATACTTACCCATAGTGCACTGCATTATGCATCGACACAAACACTCCTTGTGAGTGCACACACTGCCAACACAAGGAGTCAGGTATGCACGTTCACAAGCAACATAATAACTGTGGCGGCTTTATGCCAATGTGACCTGTGCCGGCAAGTTTTGTAGTGTAGACATGCCCTAAGTGATGTGATATGCTCCTGCAATGACAGTTACTGCAGATACTGAGGGAGTGTTAAATTTATAACCAGTAGAGGGCAAAATAAGCTGTTGAAGAGAGTAATTTTCTTTAAAAGCTCTGTGATTAAAATACAATGAAAACAATCAAAATTGTATTGAATACAAGTGAAAGTTCTGTTGCAAAGGCAGTCCCTTTTAACAATCTTAAGTCCTGCTGACACCTTTTTTTTTTTTTTTCTTTTTAAAAATATAGTTCTATTCTGAAATGTAACTCTGGAAAGATGGCTTCTGTTGTTTCTTTGTATGCTTCTCAATTGTTCAACATCAAATGTGCTCAGTTTACCAAGCAAAAAGATGTTTTTCTAACTGTCAGCCTTGCAAGACATGGGAAAGTCAAGCTGGATCCTTTTCTGGCTCATGCATCATGACCAGTAAATATAACCAACAAAAGTGTGTTGTAGGTTTAGTTAAGGGTGAACTTAACCCCGCAAAATGGGGGGTGGGGGGTGGGAATTGTCCTTTATTTCTTCTGTTTAACCTCCAAGGTTAAAATAAAAAATCCTGCTCTTTGGAATATTTAAGGGATATTTCTTTCAGTTGAGGGATGTTAAAGCTGTATTTCAAGATTCAGCCTATTACTATTCCATTCTATTTGTCCAGTTCTCCAGGGGGCTATTTAGAAAAAACAGGGAATTCAATCATTGATATTCTTGGTATTTTTAAAGTTAAAAAAGCAGAACAAATGTTTTTGGAAAAAAACACTGATCCTGTATTTATAAATAAAGAAATATTAAAGGACAATTTTTTCTTTGTGGTTTTTCTTTTAGGTTCAATGAACTGTATACCTTGATTTAAAAATAATGCAACTGCAGTTTATGCTCCAGTCCTGCAGTCAGATCTGTTGTCTCAGACCCCCGCAGCCATGCAGAGCCCCATAGAAATCAGTGGGGCTTTGCCCAGACCCAGTGGTCTGAGCTAGTGGATCTGATTGCAGCATTGGAACCTAAGGCTATGTCTACACTACAGATACTACAGCTACAGTGCTACAGCTGTTCTGTGATGGTGCCATAGTATAGATACTGGATACAGTGAGGGAAGTGTTTTTTTCATTGCTGTAGTTACAGCTGGTAGTTAGGTCGATGGAAGAATTCTTCCAACTACCTAGTGGTGTCTACACCAAGGCGTAGGTTGGCTCTGTCTCTCTCAGGGGTGTGAATTTTTTGTACTGCTGAGTGACATAGCCAGGTCAACTTAAGTTTTTGGTGTAGACCTGCCCCAAGTTATTAATTCTTATGATGTGGAGACCAGAAGTCAGCCCCCCACCCCCTCTCGTACATTGCTAACAGGAATAAAAGTATTAAAACAAGCAGAACACATGGGGAGCAGATATGTGGAATAAAAATATACCAGTTTACCTACAGTTTAAGCCTGCGAAAAGGCACAGGAATGGTAACAGGCATCTCACAATATTAGACACTTGGTTTTGTAATTACTTCTATATATGCTGAAGGATGGTGCTTGGTTTTTTATATAAAGAAAGTTGTACTCTTCATTGCAGTATATTCAAATGTGAAAGATTTAAGCTCATAAGTTTTGCCAGTTTGAGCCATAAAACTCAGTATTTGAAATTCACTTTGACATGGTAACTTCCCTACTCAATATTTTTTTCCTTCTCCTTTCAGGCTAGGTCTTTCAGTAAAAATGTTCCTGTTAAAGCATTTCCTGCCTTTCTCTATACAGTAAGTGTGATAACAGTGCACTCTTTAAGTGGTGAAGTAATTTGTGACTAGTTTAAGTTTCTGAATGGTAATGCACCAAGTTAAATGTTAATTAGTAATAGTTTTTTTTTTTATTTCAATGGGAGTCCTGGGTGCTTAATACATCTGAAAATTATACCACCTAATTAGGTGGTTTAGATGTTTATAAAATAATATTTCATATACTGCTGTTTGTATCTGATAGCTATTTGTGTACGTTATACATACTAAACCTTTTTTTCTTTTCTAGGTTGCTTTAGAGGATTATTTATATAAAATACAGAAAGTAGATTTCAACATATTCCATCCAAGCTTACATAAGAAGAGTACGTTACTACCATTGTATTTATATATTAGATCCTGGGAAAAAAAATATTAAAAATAGACTTAACATGTCAGACTGAGTACTGCTTTTTTTAAACTGATAATTTTATAGAAATGTTTTTGTTAAATAAGCAATTTTGTTACACATTCTGTGAACTGTTCTTAATTGGAAGTAACATATGAGCATGACCTGTAGCTATTAGCTTGCTGATCATAGGAAAAGCTTGTTCTGGTCAGTAAATTAGGCAGATGTGATTTGGCAGACACACAGATATGAACTGTTCTAAGGTTACTCTTGTAGTCATTTTTTTGTAATAACCACACTTATTATTTACTTGAAGCCAAATTTTACTTGGGATAATCCCCCATTAATATTATTTACTATTTATTCCTGGCAGCATATGCTATCTGCTAAATGCTTTCCTAACATAAAAGAAGACCTGATTCCTGCGCAAAAGAGCTTACAATCGATACTCTCGTATTCAGCTAAGCAACATTATTTAGTATTTTACAAATTACACATTACACAAAGCAACATTTCTTGTGTATGCCATTGGTTTGATGGCACCACCACTTAAATCCTTCTTGATGCCTTCATCTTGTCCCCAAGTCCTTGCTCTTGAGTCCCCACATGGGCAGAAACCTGCTTCTGAGATATGCTGGATGTTGACACTTCCAACTCTCGATGGAGTTCCTCCATATTTCAATGGGAATTGTTAGGTGCTCAGCATCTCTAAAGATAACAACCTAAATGCTCAATATTTCTGATATTTGTTTTCTTTCATAAAATCGTGCTTCCTAATATCCATTTTTGTTTGTTGCACAAATCCTGTAGTTTCCTTTGCTATCATCCTTTTCCTGTTGCATAGATATTTTGCATTTAGAGGTTTTTCTTTCTTTCTTTCTTTTTTTTTAAATCAGGATTAATCTCCCCAGATGCTTGGTTGCATAACAAGATCCTGTGTTTTTTATTGCACAGTGCTACATAATGAATTTCTGAGAGCATGAGCCGTAGCTTTTTCTGTCACAGGATCTGTTACTATGGAGGAAACTTTGGGAATCCAATATTAAACATTTAAAACAATTCCATTGAATGAAAGACTAAAGCTGTGCTTCTTACCTTGATTATATTTTCAATGATACAGGTATTTATCAGTCTTGCAGTTCACTATTTCTGAATGAGAAATTTCAATTTGAAGCAGTTTCTTTCAGGACTTTCTCTTGACTCTGTATTCTGTGTTGTTACAAATGCAGTAAGCAAAGTGGGCATGAAAGTAAAAAGGCATCTTGGGCATTATGCTGTCATGTATGAATACACTGGATTCTTCCTCCCAGGACTAGAAGTCAGGAAATCTTAAAGGTTCAGTATTGCGATCACCATCCCTTCAGTCAACTAGCTCATCATTGCTGTTTTTGAATCTGCCAAAAGGGTCTGCTTAAAAAAATAGTTACTGTTGCCACCACAGTGCTCCCTAATGCTCTACTAAGCAACACATTTTCTCTGATTTGTTCTGTGTTTCTATTTTAAAAAAAAAAAAAGCATTACAACTGGCTCATCCTGCAATTGGTCCACAACCGTCTTCTTAGCATGCTGAGTCAGGGCAATAGAAGCAGCCCTATCTGTCTTTCATTAAGAGGAGTCTCTCTAGAAAGTTGAAATGCAGCAGGAAACTGATACAGTAACTTAGTGCTGAGTGGGAGAAGACAGGAAAAACCCAGCAGTATAGCCAACATATAAGTTGTTAAAACTGAACTCGTGGCTTGGAAGCAGAGCAATGCCTTGCTTCAGTGCTGGATCTGAGGAGAGTTGACTGCCGTAGCTACAGAAGAATCAATCAAAGGGCTAATCTGTGCTAATGTTAGTAACCATGTGATATAGTGAATGGCTAGCATACTGGTAGAGAAAGCTTGTCAGTGAATTAGTAAAAAGAGTATGGAATAAATCAGTTAGTGTTCTGTTTGGTCACATGAGAGTTTATGGTGACCTTAGAGAATAAAGCAACATGCGGAATCACAAATGGCAGTAGGCTTTTTTTAATCATACAATTTATTTTATCTCCTGTATACCCTTTAGGAGACCATTTTCCCCTTTCAAGTGCATGCATAATTCTGGTTTTAGGAATGATGTGTGTGCATGGAGTTGAGAATATGCCCTAAAATAATTTAAGTACCTCTCAACCTCAGTACAGATCTTAATTTGCCAATGCCCCACCATATATCGTATCGTTTATTGCTTGTAATCATGGCCATCAGAATTGGTGACTGAAAATAAATCTTTTTCCTTATATAATGTAAATTAATCCCACATTCGTGGGATTAGAGTCTTTCTATTTTTAGTTATGTTCTGGATTTCTCACTTAAATATTTTCTCATATTTGTGCACTTTATGAGAGATATGAACAACCAGCTGATTTGGTGTTGGTACTTCAGTAGACTAATTGGGGGACATTTTCAAAGACACAAATAGTGATAACTGCCATTAATGCCTTTGTAAAACTCTTCCATTGCCTGTTGACTAGTTAGCATAAAATGACTGATCTGGTTGCTCAAATTCTGTTTTGATTCTGGAAGTGAATGGTACAAAAGCAATAGGTTGCATGTCTTTGTTTCAGTGGCTGCAAAAATTAATCTGCTGGTCATATAATTTATTCCTTGAAGGCCCAGTCATAGAATCATAGGACTGGAAGGGACCTCAATAGGTCATCTAGTTCAGTCCCCTGCACTCAAGGCAGGATAATATAATAATTAGATCATTCCTGACAGATGTGTGTCTAACCTGTTCTTAAAAAGAAGTTTCCACAACCTCCCTAGGCCATTTGTTCCAGTGTTTAACCACCCTGACAGGAAGTTTTTCCTAATGTCCAACCTAGACCACCCTGGCTGCAATTTAAGCCCATTGCTTCTTGTCCTATCCTCAGAGGTTAAGGAGAACAATTTTTCACCCTCTTCCTCGTAACAACCTTTTATGTACTATTACATCTCTCCTCAGTCTTCTTTTCTCCAGACTGAACAAACCCATTTTTGTTTAATCTTTCCTCATAAGTCATGTTTTCTAGACCTTTAATCATTTTTGTTGCTCTCCTCTGACCTTTCTCCAATTTGTCCACATCTTTCCTGAAATGTGGCACCCAGAACTGGACACAATACTTCAGTTGAGGCCATATCAGCACGGATTAGAGTGGAAAAATTACTTCTCATGTCTTGCTTACAACACTCCTGCTAATACATCCCAGAACAATGTTTCTTTTTCTTTCTTTTTTTTTTGGCACAACAGTGTTACACTGACTCATATTTAGCTTGTGATCCCTTTCTGCAGTACTCCTTCCTAGGCAGTTATTTCCCATTTTGAATGTGTGTAACTGATTGTTCCTTCCTAAGTGGAGTATTTTGCATTTGTCCTTATTGAATATCATCCAGTTTACTGCAGACCATTTATACAGTTTGTCCAGATCATTTTGAATTTTAATCCTATCTTTCAAAGCACTTGCAACCCCTCCCAGGTTGGTATCATTCACTAAGCTCCAGGTTGGGACCCCAGGTTCAACAATTCCTAACCTGGGGTTACAAATGAGTGTAGACACTCAAGCCCTAGGTTAATGAACCATGGTCTTCTAACTTGAGTTCTGCTAACTCGAGGGTTTATATTGCAGTGTAAACATACCCTGTGTACCCAGCAGTTGAATTCAACACAAAGTAGTGCGGAGACTGACCCTATCACTTCCATCCAAGGATCTTAACCATTGCTAATAAATTCTCACAACAGTTGTAGGAGAGAGTTGTTCGTATTCATTGTACAGATGTGACAACCAAACCATGAAGAGCTGAGTGATTTGCCTAAGGTTACATCAGAAGTCTGTACTGTAACAAAGACAAGAGGTTCTGACCTATACTCCTATATTTTAACCACAATACTATCCTTTACCTTCTAATGCTGTCTCAAGAAAACAATGTGAAAGGGTTATGGTCTACCTCAAAATGCTAAGAGAGAGCTGAATTTCTGCTCCAGGGGTCAGATACCGAAAGACTGTAACTGGGAGTCTTGAACCCCTTTCTGCCCACTCTACTGGGTGACTTCTGCCATAACAGTCTGTAGCAGTGAATGGTGGAGCATTGTGAGCACGCCAGAGGAAGTGGCGGGAGCAGAGCTAGAAGATTCATGCAACTAGGGATTCACTAGTCTCCAAATTCCACATATGAAGAGTAGTGGGATATATCTCTTGTTCTATATGCCCGCTGTAGAGTTCAGGGAGCATCTACGACCCACTTACTGCAGGCTGCGGCTAAGGATTACTCAATCCTGTATGCATTACTCTGAGCACATGGCCCATTTACGCCTGCTATGAACTGGGGGCCAGATCAAAAGAGATGGGACTGTAAAAAAGTCTACAAATTATCTAATTCTCAACAACCCACGCACATGGCTGGAATTTGCCTAGAAATAGAAATCCTTTCCTTGACACGATGCACAATCCACAGCTCATTTTAAACTGTAAGTAGGCAGAATGTGACAAGCGAGGACATTTTTCTTTAATTTAGCTCTAATTGATTTGTCCTTTTTTAAAATTAGTTCAGTCGTAGCTCATCAGCCTGAACCCAAATATCATAATTTTTCCTTAAGTACCCAATGAATCAGTCTGCCCCCTTAATCTTCAGATTCACTGGCAACCTATAATGAGTCTCAGGATCTCTTTTATTAAACATGCCAACCCACAATGTTTTCCTAGAATCAAAACCAGACAGGAATAAACTCTGGACTTTCTTTAGTAAGCAAATCTATTATACAGACATCCCAATGCTGTTTTCAACCTGATATACATCCATGATGTCTATAAATGGCAGTGTTCAATACTGAGGATTTTTTATAAGTCAATTAAGGATATGTCTTTTTTGCAGCTAGAAGGTGTGATTCCCAGCACAAGTAGACAGTTTTGTGCTAGCTTAGCTCTAGCTTGTGTGCTAAAAATAGCTGTGTGGACATTGCGGCACTGGTGGCAGCTTAGGACACACTCAGGTCCAAGCCCACCTGATCCCCTGGGTCTGAGCTCAAGTGTCTGGCTGAGCTACTGCCAGAGCCACAATATCCCACTGCTAATTTTAACCCTCTAGCTCAAGCTGAGCTATCTGCACTGGGAATCGCACCTCCTAGCTGCACAGTAGATATACCCTAAAAGGCCCAGATTGATACCAATATCTATGGTATTTATAAAGTGTCTTATACAGTGGTATCTAAACACAAATACTAATCAAAAACTGGATTTGTACATGTAAAATGGCACTTAGGTACTTATCTGATTTTCACTGCAAATGCAAGATATATCTATGTAGATATAGGATAAGTCTAGCTATATGCACTAGAGATGAGCAGAAGGGAGGGGGAAATATGTGAGTGCAAGAGACTCATTAGGCCAGATTTTCAGAGGCAGGGTGCCTGAGGTGTGGCTACAGAAACTGCATACAGACCTGTTGTGCCTGCAAATCTTGCATTTGCAAGTGAAAATCAGATAAGTGCTTAAATGCCAATTTGCATGTACAAATCCAGTTTTTAAGAACCGGTATTGGTACTTAGATACTAAAGTAAAGACACCTTATAAATACTATGATAGATTAGATTAGATTTACTGATTGTCATGGATGTACACAGAAACGCTGCAGGCACAATATAAGTACTTGCTGATTTGAAATTTTGGTCCAAAATGTTTTGCAAGATTTAGGTTTGCTGTGTTTTAAACATTCACTGAAAAATAAAAGGGAGCCACAGTACACATGCAGGAGACTTCATAGCTGGTGACTGTAGTTTAAATCTTGGTTTGTTTATAAAAGTAAAATCAGCTAGGTGGCTTAATCTATTATGTCTCTATGAAATATTGTCCACTAGCCAATTTACCATGATTGACAGAAGAGCTGATGATTATAATGGTTAATATAGATAGGCTATTCAGGTCAGGATTGAGCTGCATTAGGAAAGCTGGTAGAGAACCTGCCTGCGCGATGCTTGGTTATAAACTCCCAGTGTTATTCGTCTCCTACTTGCATAGAATTTAAAAAAGGTCCAAGAAAATCCTCATTTAGTCAGTTTAAAAACAAGGTAAGGTAAGTCTGAATCCCTTTGAGTTGCAAAGACAGCTCTATGAATGTAGTACTGTTATGCTTGCAATACAGACTGAAAGGGTACAGAAACAGGTGTGAAATTCCTCCATTTACATGAAACTGAATTTAAAAGCCTATTTTAAATAATATAATTTCTAACGTTTTAAAGATAGATGATCTAAAATCGGAGCAACTGGCTTCAATCCTTGACACTAGATTGCATCTTTAACCATTACATTACACAGTAATATTTAATATCTCTACCTGTGCATGTTTTTTTTAAAAAAACGTATAATTTGTTCCTGACCACACAGACTAGTTCAAATTGTGCTGTGGCTTATTGTTTTAAGTTCTGTGGCAGATAGTGCTCCTAACATCAGAATTCACTGGACTGCTGCTCAAGTGTAAATTTTCTTTCCAAAGAAAGTGTGTTCCTCAAGCAGAAAATGAAGAGAAGGGGAGTAGGATTTGAGATTGTAGGACAGATTAGTATCCATCCTGCCTCAGTTTAAATATGGCACTTAGCAACCAGATGGGAACATTTCACAAGTGCACTTTGTCCCCTCTTGTGTGCGAAATCCATTTCATATTCTTGCAGTGTTGGCAACCATGGCAGGAGAAATCTTTTCAACTACCTATTCCTAGTGAAAAGGGTGCTTTCAGTAAGGGTATGTCTGCACGAGAGCTGGTGTAAATTCCAGCACAAAGAGACATACGTGAGCTAGCACGCTAAAAATAGAAGTGTGGTCATGGTGGCACGTGCATTGGGAAGGGCTAGCCACCTCCAGGACAATCCCATCGGAACGTACATCTCCTTGAGTTGGAATTTTCACCTTCCAGTTCCAGTGTAGACATTTCTTGAAGGACCGAAGACCTGCAGTGGTCTTTTCTTGCCATCCAATAATCAACAGTAATCAGATGCTGTTTCTACTGTTTAGGCAAAGGAAAAGATACAAACACAGCATAACATCCACAATAAACCTGCTTTGTTTGTCTCTTCCTCCAGATAGGAGCAATAAAATGTGCAGAGAATGCACCCCAAAGATAGCAGCCAATACATTCCTTTATATCTAGTTAGATTATGCACACTACAGTTAGAATTCTTGTTCACTGCAGAGCAGAATTTGTCCTGTCAAGTCTATAACTCTGAACAAGATAACCTATGAGAGGAATTCCTAACTTCAGTTTATGATTTATACAAAGATAAATGGGGTTGATTTCTTCTAGGTAGGGCCCCAGCAAATTCACGGTCCATTTTGGTCAATTTCACAGTCAGGATTTTAAAAATTGTAAAAGTCATGATTTCAGCTTTTTAAATGTGAAATTTCACAATGTTGTAATTATAGGGATCCTGACCCAAAAAATTATGGGATGGTCACCAGGTTATTATAGGAAGGGTTGCAGTACTGCTACCCTTACTTCTGCGCTGCTGCTGGCGGCATCTCTGCCTTCAGAGCTGGGCAGCCAGAGAGCAGCAGCTGCTGGCCAGGAGCCCAGCTCTGAAGGCAGAGCTGCTGCCAGCAGCAGCACAAGAGTAAGGATGGCACGATATGGTATTGCTATACTTACTTCTGCGCTGCTGCCTGCAGAGCTGGGCTCTCAGTCAGCAGCCACCACTCTCTGGCTGTCCAGCTCTGCAGGCAGCAGCACAGAAGTAAGGGTGGCATGGTATGGTATTGCCACCCTTCTGCACTGCTGCTGGCGGGGCACTGCCTTCAGAGCTGGGCACCTGGCTAACAGCAGCCATTCTCCAACAGTCTCTGAAGGCAGCACAGAAGTAAGGGTGGCAATATTGCAACCTCCATAAAATAACCTTGCGACCCCCCTGCAACTCCCTTTTGGATCAGGACCCCTGGTTTCCCCTGTGACATCTGTATAGGATAGGGTGAAAACACACAGGATGTACTTGATTTTAACTATTTTGTTTTTTAATGTAAAGTAACAGTAACAGTCTTTTAAGATATAAGTAAGTTTTCTGTAGACTGCCTTTTACTCATATCAGTATCACATGTAAACACCATAACTGATCTATTCTATGTATGTTAAATTGCAGTTCTACTCTGAAGTGACTCTATAAAAATGGCATTGTGGGGCTCCATGCTTGTCTCAATGATTTCCACAGCAAATATGCAGATGACACTAAACTGGGAGGAGTGGTAGATATGCTGGAGGGTAGGGATAGGATACAGAGGGACCTAGACAAATTAGAGTTTGGGGCCAAAAGAAATCTGATGAGGTTCAACAAGGACAAGTGCAGAGTCCTGCACTTAGGACGGAAGAATCCCATACACTGCTACAGACTAGGGACCAAGTGGCTAGGCAGCAGTTCTGCAGAAAAGGATATAGGGGTTACAGTGGACGAGAAGCTGGATATGAGTCAACAGTGTGCCCTTGTTGCTAAGAAGGCTAACAGCATTTTGGGCTGTATAAGTAGGAGCATTGCCAGCAGATCGAGGGACGTGATCATTCCCCTCTGTTCGGCATTGGTGAGGCCTCATCTGGAGTACTGTGTCCAGTTTTGGGCCCCACACTATAAAGGAGGATGTGGAAAAATTGGAGGGAGTCCAGCGGAGGGCAACAAAAATGATTAGGGGGCTGGAGCACATGACTTATGAGGAGAGACTGAGGGAACTGGGATTGTTTAGTCTGCAGAAGAGAAGAATGAGGGGGGATTTGATAGCTGCTTTCAACTACCTGAAAGGGGGTTCCAAAGAGGATGGATCTAGACTGTTCTCAGTGGTACCAGATGACAGAACAAGGAGTAATGGTCTCAAGTTGCAGTGGGGCAGGTTTAGGTTGGATATTAGGAAAAACTTTTCCACTAAGGGGGTGGTGAAGCACTGGAATGAAGCACCTAGGGAGGTGGTGGAATCTCCATCCTTAGAGGTTTTTAAGGTCAGGCTTGACAAAGCCCTGACTGGGATGATTTAGTTGGGGATTGGTCCTGTTTTGAGCAGGGGGTTGGACTAGATGAGCTTCTGAGGTCCCTTCCAACCCTGATATTCTATGATTCTGTGATTCTATGGTCAGTTAACCTGTAAAAACATTTTTTTCTAACTAGTCCTGGGCTCAGAGGGTGGAATTCTGGCTCCATTGAAGTCAACAGCAAAACTCCCACTGATTGCACTGGGGCCAGGATTTCAACCCGAGTCAAGCTGTGTTCTGTTCTTTTCATACACCATCAATAATAGAGCTCTTCTGTTCAAATTGGGCCCTCACTTACATCTGTGCATTGCCTTCAGTGGGTTGGCATAGGTGTAATTCATTAGAACTTGGCAAACAATTCTATTGATGTCCAGGTTGGAGTAGAATATAACTCTCACTCTTGGCTGTGCTTATAGGCATGTGACAATTCTCCAAAAAGGGCCATATTTTTGAAATGTAATGTACCCACGCTACACACACCCACATCATATATAATTTGAAAGCTTATTTTATGTACGTTTAGATGAGGAACTGTCAAGTGGTGCGGTAAGCCTCTAGGCAAGGTGAAACAATGGTACCCAAAATGAGAAAATGTCATATTTTTCACAGTGCCAGAAACAGTTTAACATGATTATAACTTTTTACTGTTTAATTTAATTTCAACACCTTAATGTGATCTTTATTGGTCAAAGCTACCAAATGACAATGCATTAAAAGATTTGTATTGGTTTTACATGGGCAAGTTTTGTGGGTTTTTTTTTTTTTTTTGTTTGTTTTTTTTTTTTCAGAAATGAAGAAATTTTTTTACCATGGGGCAAAAATGACAGATATCAACATTTTGCAATGTACTAACATGAAATGTTTCACACTGCACATTCTGAATTATCAAAGTATCTCACAAGCAATTCTAATAATTTTCTATATTTTCAATTGAAATTTGCTGACCAGATCTGTCTCATTATATGTTGTCCACCAGAAGCAGATTGCATGCCCATAGTTTGTACTGCATAGTGAGTAGATATAAATGTACATGATTTCCTAATATAATGCTGTAGCAGCATATTCTTCATAGTAATATTATTATGATACAACTATGGCATAACTATCATGTATTTTATGCCAGATAGGTATGTAAGATATCACTGAAAAGGTTATGATTCACTGATTATGATTATCCTATTTGTATGCATATATCATTTTGGTATTTGAAGTTAGGAATATTGTCTATGCATCTATTACAAATGTGTTTATACCTGGGGAAAGTCCATTAGGCAGAATGCAATCAGTCTAGATGGCTGGCTGGGAAGGGCCATTAGGGAAAACAATAGGTCTTAGAAGATGCTAATCTCCCACCGGGGAGCCTTCCTGAGGACCCTACAAACAGCCTCTGAGTCATGGCTGCTGTGTCCCTACAGGGGTATGTGACCTAGTCACCTGGCACTGGACTCCATCTTGGAATACTAGTGTTTTTGCACTGACCGGGCATGGGAACCAAGTGGGGAGACAAAGGGTTCCTGCCATATGCAAAAGCTATTTAAGGCAAGGGAGTGACATCATCGTGGTTCTTCACTGACTCCCCGCCCAAAAAAATTGCTGGAAACATCTGAGGAACAAAGACTGGACTAGGGGAGAAGGGCTGAACCCAGGCTAGAGGGATTTCATGAAAGGAATACCTGGAGTTTTAAGCTGCAAGCAAGTGCAGCTTACCCTCAAGCATAGGTGCTGGAACTAGAGCTGCGGGGGATGCTGTAGCACCCTCTGACTTGAAGTGGTTTCCATTATATATAGGGTTTACAGTTTGGTTCAATGGCTCTCAGCACCCCCCTATAAAAATGGTTCCAGCAACCCTGCCCTCAAAAACATCTGCTAACTGCCTAAAAAAACAATTAGGGTGAGAATTTGCTACTTATATCCAATGTCTTTAGTATATTAAGCTTAGATTGCTTTTTTGTTTATTTGCTAAGTAATCTGCTTTAATCTGTTTGCTATCCCTTATAATCACTTAAAATCTATCTCTTGTAGTTTTTGTACCTTGTTGTACCTCTTTTGTACCTTGTTTTTGTTTTGTCTAAAACCAGTGTGTGGAAATCATAACTGGGGGCAGAAAGCTGTTGCATATCTTCATCCACATTGAGGGTGGGGGCAAATTTCATGAGCTTATGCTGCACAGTTCCCTGTGCAGCGCAAGATGGTATAAATTTGGGTTTACACTCCAAAAGGGGGGTGCATGCTTAGGAACTGGGACATGCCTTATCTGAGCCTTTCCATGCAGAGCTGATCTCAGCATCTGTGTGTAGCTGCAGCTGGGTGTGTCCCTACCTGTATGTCTGCTGGAGGAGGCTTGAGGGCCTGTCATAGCAGTACAGTGTAAAGGGAGCCCAGGCTGGTGAGTCAGGTGGGCTCAGTGGTATCCCAGTTCCAGGTGGCACCCATCAAAAATGCTGCTCCATGTATAAGCTTTTGTACATAAAATGTAGCATTTAGTCCAGTGGTTCTCAACCTTTTGTACTGGTGACCCCTTTCACATAGCAAACCTCTGACTGCGACCCCCCCTATAAATTAAAAACACTTTTTAATATATTTAACACCATTATAAATGCTGGAGGCAAAGCAGGGTTTGGGGGGGGAGGCTGACAGCTTGTGACCCCCCATGTAATAACCTGGTGACCCCCTGAGGGAGGGGTGTGACCCCCAGTTTGAGAACCCCTGATTTAGTCTACCTGGTAGAAGGTTTTATTTTGTATTTAATCATAGAATCATAGGACAGGAAGGGACATCAATAGATCATCTAGTCCAGTCCCCTGCACTCAAGGCAGGATAATGTAATAATTAGACCATTCCTGACAGATGTGTGTCTAACCTGTTCTTAAAAACCTCTAATGATGGAGATTCCACAACCTCTCAAGGCAATTTATTCCAATGTTTAACCATCCTGGCAGGAAGTTTTCCTAATGTCCAACCTAAACCTCCGTTACTGCAATTTAAGCCCGTTGCTTCTTGTCCTATCCTCAGACATTAAGAAGAACAATTTTTCTCCCTTCTCCTTGTAACAACCTTTTATGTACTTGAAAACTGTTATCATGTCCCCTCTCAGTCTTCTCTTTTCCATACTAACCAAACCCATTTTTTTCAATCTTCCCTCACAGGTCATGTTTTCTAGACCTTTAATCATTTTTGTTGCTCTTCTCTGGACTTTCTCCAATTTCTCCACATATTTCCTGAAATGTGGTGCCCAGAACTGGACACAATACTCCAGTTGAGGTCTTATCAGCACAAATTAGAGTGGAAAAATTACTTCTCGTGTCTTGCTTGTTACGAACACTACTGCTAATACATCCCAGAACGACATTTGCTTTTTTTTTTTTTTTTTTTTTGCACAACAGTGTAACATATTTAGCTTGTGATGCACTATGATCACCCAATCCCTTTCTTCAGTATTCCTTCCTAGGTAGTCATTTCCCATTTTGTATGTATGCAACTGATTGCTCCTTTCTAAGTGGAGTACTTGCATTTGTCCTTATTGAATTTCATCCTATTTACTTCAGACCATTTCTCCAGTTTGTCCAGATCATTTTTAATTACAATCCTAGCCTCCAAAGCACTTGCAACCCTTCCCAGCTTGGTATTGTCCACAAACTTTATAAGTGTACTCTCTATGCCATTATCTAAATCATTGATGAAGATACTGAACAGAACCGGACACAGAACTGATCCCTGCAGGGCCCCGCTTGTTTTGCCCTTCCAGCATGACTTTGAACCACTGATAACTACTCTCTGGGAATGGTTTTCCAACCAGTTATGCACCCACCTTATACTAGCACGATCTAGGTTGCATTTCCCTAGTTTGTTTATGAGACGGTCATGCGAAACAGTATCAAAAGCTTTATTAAAGTCAAGATATACCACATCTACTGCTTTCCCCCATCCACAAGGCTTGTTACCCTGTCAAAGAACACTATCAGGTTGGTTTGACTCGATTTGCTCTTGACAAATCCATGCTGATTGTTACTTATCACCTTATTATCTTCTAGATGTTTGCAAATTGATTGCTTAATTATTTGCTCCATTATCTTTCTGGGTGTAATTCCCTGGGTTGTCCTTATTTCCCTTTTTATAGATTGGCACTATATTTGCTCTTTTCCAATCTTCTGGAATCTCCCCTGTCTTCCATGACTTTTCAAAGATAATCGCTAATGACTCATATCTCCTCAGTCAGCTCCTTGAGTATTCTAGGATGCATTTCATCAGGCCCAGGTGACTTGAAAACATCTAACTCGTCTAAGTAATTTTTAACTTGTTCTTTTCCTGTTTTAGCCTCTGATCGTACCTGATTTTCACTGCATTCACTATGTTAGACGTCCAATCGCCACCAACCTTCTGGGTGAAAACCGAAACAAAGAAGTCACTAAGCACCTCTGCCATTTCCACATTTTCTGTTATTGTTTTTCATCCCTCATTGAGTAATGGACCTATCCTGTCCTTGGTCTTCCTCTTGCTTCTAATGTATTTGTAGAATGTTTTCTTGTTACCTTTTATGTCTCTAGCTAGTTTGATCTCGTTTTGTGCCTTTTTGTCCCTACGTACTTGTGTTATTTATTTATATTCATCCTTTGTAATTTGACCTAGTTTCCACTTTTTGTAGGACCCTCTTTTGAGTTTTAGATCATTGAAGATCTCCTAGTTAAGCCATACTTCCTATCTTTCCTGTGCCCTAAATAATATTTCTTTGAAAAACTGCTAACTGTCTTCAATTGTTTTTCCCCTTAGACTTGCTTCCAATGGGATCTTACCTACCAACTCCCTGAGTTTGCTAAAGTCTGCCTTCTTGAAATCCTTTCTCTTTATTTTGCTGTTCTCCCTCCTACCATTCATTAGAATCATGAACTCTACCATTTCATGATCACTTTCACCCAAGCTGCCTTCCACTTTCAAATTCTCAACCAGTTCCTCCCTATTTGTCAAAATCAAATCTAGAACAGCTTTTCCCCTAGTAGCTTTCTCCACCTTCTGAATTAAAAAATTGTCTCCAATACATTTCAAGAATATGTTGGATAATTTGTGCCCTGCTGTGTTATTTTCACCAACAGGTGTCTGCGTAGTTGAAGTCCCCCATCATCACCAAGTCCTGTGCTTTGGATGATTTTGTTAGTTGTTTAAAAAAAGCCTCATCCACTTCTTCTTTCTGGTTAGGTCATCTGTAGTAGCCCCCTACCATAACATCACCCTCATTTTTTACCCTTTGTATCCTTACCCAGGGACTTTCAACAAGTCCCTTGCCTATTTCCATCTCAACCTCAGTCCAAGCGTATACATTTTTAATATATACGGCAACACCTCCTCCCTTTTTCCCCTGCCTGTCCTTTCTGAGCAAGCTGTACCCTTCTATACCAATATTCCAGTCATGCGTATTATCCCACCAAGTCTCTGTGATGCTGTGACGTTGCACTCTGTACAATTGTATGAAGATATGCTAATGAGTGTGAATATAATGTTACTGGAATATGCTTCATGCAAAAAGTCTCTTGTAAGGTATCATTACAAAGCTTATAATCTACTGAGTGTGGTCATCCTATTTGTATAAATGTAACACTCTTGTATCTGAAATTAGAAATATGATATATAATTCTGAACTGGAATCCATCTTTAACCTGGTGCTTTTCCATTTAGAAGGAGGGGTGGGAACCCAGAGAGGGACAAAGGATTCCCGCCTTGTGCAAAAGATATATCAGGGAGTGGAACAGAACAAAGGAGGCTGCAGTCATGAGAAATCCCCTAGCTACCACCTGAGCTGAAACAAGGACTGTACCAGGGGAAAGGATTGGACCCAGACTAGGAAGGTGTCCAGTCTGTGATAGAAGCTTATTAAAACATCTCTGAGGGTGAGATTTTCATCTGTAATCACTTTCTTACTGTATTAGGTTTAGACTTGCATTTTTTATTTTATTTTGCTTGGTAATTCATTTTGTTCTGTCTGTTATTACTTGGAACCACTTAAATCCTACTTTTTGTATTTAATAAAATAACTTTTTACTTATTAATTAACCCAGAGTATGTATTAATACCTGGGGGGCGAACAGCTGTGCATATCTCTCTATCAGTGTTATAGAGGGTGAACAATTTATGAGTTTATCCTGTATAAGCTTTATACAGTGTAAAATGGATTTATTTGGGGTTTGGATCCCATTGGGAGCTGGGCATCTGAGTGTTGGAGACAGGAACACTTCTTAAGCTGTTTTCAGTTAAGCCTGCAACTTTTGGGGACATGGGTCAGACCAGGGTCTTTGCAGCAGGCAAGCGTGTCTGGCTCAAACCAGGCAGGGCACTGAAGTCCCAAACTGCCAGGGAAAATGGACTCAGAGGTAGTCTCAGCACATCAGTTGGCAGTTCCCAAGGGGTTTTCTGTGATCCAACCTGTCACAGATGCCAACTATGTCATAGTTGTGTTTATTTATTAGCATTTAGAGTTCTTGCTTATTCCCCATACTTCTCGCATTAGTGTACAGACATATAAGATACTGATTTGATTCCCCTCCACCCTGTTCTGTCTTGTTTCTCCCTTATCCCTGCTATAACAGCCCATGCTCCCCCTAAATTCTGACCCTTCTCCCAGGTCTCCATGTTTTTGACTTACCTGTGGGCTTTGGTCACCTGCCCCCTTCAAACCTAGTTTAAAGCCCTCCTCACTAGGTTAGTATCCAAATATGCTCTTCCTCTTCCTCCACAGGTGGACCCCATCTTGTTTAGCAGACCTTCTTCCTGGAACAGCATCCCGTGGTCAAGGAAACCGAAGAACTCCTGGTGACATCATCCTCGCAGCCAGGCATTCACCTCCAGGATGCCTCTGTCTCTGCCTGGGCCCCTACCCTTGACTGAAAGGATCGAAGAGACCACCACCTATGCTCCGAATTCCTTCATCCTTACTCCCAGAGCCCTGTAGTCACTTCTGATCTGCTGAGGGTCGTACCTCGCAGTATCATTGGTTCCCACATGGATGAGTAGCATGGGGTAGTAGTCAGAGGGCCAGATGATCCTCAACAATCCCTCCATAACGTCTCGGATATGGGCTTCTGGCAGGCAGCATACCTCCTGGGATGCCATGTCAGGGCAACAGATGGGTGCCTCTTTCCCCCTCAGAAGAGAGTCACCAACAACCACTACCGTACGTTTCCTCCTGGGAGTGGTGGCTGTGATCCTCCCAGCCTTGGGGGTACATGGCTTCTCCTCCTCCACCTTTGGGGGTGATTCCTCATTGCTCGTTGCCAGGACAGCATAACAGTTCTCTGAGGGATAGCTCAGTGGTTTGAGCATTGCCCTGCTAAACCCAAGGTTGTGAGTTTAATCCTTGAGGGGGCTATTTAGGGATCTGGGGCAAAAATCTGTCTGGGGATTGGTCCTGCTTTGAGCAGGGGGTTGGACTAGATGACCTCCTGAGGTCCCTTCCAACCCGGATATTCTATGATTCTATAACCCATTTGACCCTGAATCACATCCAGAGGTGCTTATCAAGATACCTACTGGACTGCATGTAACATCAGATGTACAAGAGATCTGAAAATAGCTGATATTGGTGAAGAACAAATGGAGAGATTTGTGAAAGGTGGCTTGATTCTGATAGGACACATAGCTTCTTCAGCCCAGTCAAGAAATCTGGCATCAAAACATTTACTGAGATGGCCAATAAGACCATATTTAAGTTTGGCAAGGGAGGGACAATCACAGCAGCTATCAGCCCAGAAATTGTTTTCTGCAGAGCCCTATTCTTAGCAAGATACAGAGATGATGTTTCAATGGCAACTGTTCTTAGTCACTCACTTGGACCAGTGCCTATGTCCCACTTCTATGGTGATGGAACAATGAGAAGAACAGACAAAGCTGAATTAGAGCATCAGCTGGAAGTTCAAGATGAAAGAATCTATGAGCTAAAAGCATGCAACAAAGAAACCACATTGTACATCAGAGATGTCATGGCTGTCATACAAATGATGACTGGAGACAAATTCCTTGCATTCAGTGAATTGGCTGCTGCGTACTTGAGGCAGTCCTAAAAGAATTTGAAAAAGCTAATTCTGTCATCAAAGTCTTTGACAGATATGACAACAATAACTATGTGAAAACTGCAGAAAGACAGTGCCAGACAGGACCTAAAGTTGGATGCAAGAAATACCAGGTGATTGGTGGACATCCTGTACATCCATGGAAAAAATTTCTACACATGGCCTCCAACAAGCAGCCATTTGAAAATTTCCTCTGTGAATATATAGGTCAAAATACACGAGAGTATAGGAGCACACCCAGCACAAACATGCCTTCATGATGGAGGCTTTTCCAATGGTGAAGAAGTAAAGTCCATTACTAGTATAGGTGCTGAAGAAGCCTAGGACTTGTACAATACTCAGGAGGAAGTGGACATAAGGATTCTTCTGCATGCATCTTAAGCAAAGTAATCTGTCATGGGCTAGGAGGGAAGGTTCTCTTATGGATTGGTAACTGGTTAAAAGATAGGAAACAAAGGGTAGGAATAAATGGTTAGTTTTCAGAATGGGGAGAGGTAAATAGTGGTGGCCCCCAGCGGTCTTTACTGGGCCCAGTCCTATTCAACATATTCATAAATGATCTGGAAAAAGAGGTAAACAGTGAGGTGGCAAAATTTACAGATAATACAAAACTACTCAAGAAGTTAAGTCCCAGGCAGACTGCAAAGAGCTACAAAAGGATCTCTCAAAACTGGGTGACTGGGCAGCAAAATGGCAGATGAAATTCAATGTTGATAAATGCAAAGTAATGCACATTTGAAAACATAATTCCAACTATACATATAAAATGATGGGGTCTAAATTAGCTGTTACCACTCAAGAAAGAGATCTTGGAGTCATTGTGGATAGTTCTCTGAAAACATCCACTCAAAGTGCAGCGGCAGTCAAAAAAGTGAACAGAATGTTGGGCATTATTAAGAAAGGGATAGATAGTAAGACAGAAAATATCATATTGCATCTATATAATCCATGGTACACCCACATCTTGAATACTGCGTGCAGATGTGGTCGCCCCATCTCAAAAAATGTATACTGGAATTGGAAAAGGTTCAGAAAAGAGCAACAAAAATGATTAGGAGTATGGAACGGCTGACAATTGAGTAGAGATTAATAAGACTGGGACTTTTCAGTTTGGAAAAGAGACCACTAAGGGGGGATATGATTGAGATCTATAAAATCATGACTGATGTGGAGAAAGTAAATAAGGAAATGTTATTTACTCCTTCTTATAACACAAGAATTAGGGGTCACCAAATGAAATTAATAGGCAGCAGATTTAAAACAGAAGGAAGTACTTCTTCACACAATGCACAGTCAACCTGTGGAATTCCTTGCCAGAGGATGTTGTGAAGGCAAATACTATAACAGGGTTCCAAAAAGAACTTGATAAGTTCATGGAGGATAGGTCCATCAATGGTTATTAGCCAGGATGGACAGGGATGGTGGCCCTAGCCTCTGTTTGCCAGAAGCTGGGAATGGGCAACAGGGGATGGATCACTTGATGATTACCTGTTCTGTTCATTTGCTCTGGGGAACCTGGTATTGGCCACTGTCGGAAGACAGGATACTGGGCTAGATGGACCTTTGGTGTAACCCAGTATGGCCATTCTTATGCATGCTGTATGTGCCCATATAGCTTTTGGTTCTCTTGGTGTCAAAGGAACCATGGTAATTATGTCACCTGATACAGTTGTTTTGGTCCTTTCTGTTCACTACTTTCCAAAAATGGAATGCACAGATACCATGTGGATTGAAACAGGCACCATTACCAGCACAACTGACAAGTATTGCTTCATACCTCTGCATGCAACTTGTGACATACTCACTCCTGACTTCTCCAACATATTTCCTGCAGTACATGCATTAACAGGATGCGACTCTGTGTCATCCCTAATTGATACTGGGGGGAAAACATCTGTGTTTAATATTAAATGACAAATGTCAAAACCCGGAAGGGGTTCATTTTGATCGTGTGACTCAGCCGGAAGGCTGAGCCACTGAAGACCCGCCAAATGAGGTCAACAACCTATAGGGGACGCCAGGAGAGGAAAAAGGCTTGCAGTACCACATGTAGCATTAGGAGGCACTCAAGAGGTGAATGTCCCCCATTACAGATGCAAAAATGACTTTGTGTCCTTGCTTATTATCTTCCAAAGTTCCATGACTGTGCCTCAGGAGGCAGGAAGTCCTCCTGGGGGCTCAGCTTGTTGTGTCCATCAGGGAGTTGACAACATGTTAATTTTAGCAATCTCCTTCCCCATTGTGATAGGAAAGAGCTATCTCCCTTACTCATTAATTTGATGACTTTGTTTACCATTTATGTAAAAGTAACTTCAATGTCTCTACCCGACAACCAGACTGGTCAGACAAGCAAATACATTTCTTTGGCTAAAGCAGACTTGGCTTATACATTGCTTGCCAAACATATTTTAAGAACATAATTCTAGCACATATTTATAACTCTTTGTACACTCCCCATACATTCACATGGCTGACTTAGAACAACACTTCCTCAGCTTTCGTCCCCTAGTGCCCCAATTCTTCTTGCGCTACGTTGATGACATCATCATCTGGACCCAGGGGAAGGAGGCCCTTGAGGAATTCCACATTGATGTCAACAATTTCCACCCCACCATCAACCTCAGCCTGGACGAGTCCACACAAGAGATCCACTTCCTGGACACTACAGTACAAATAAGCAATGGTCACATAAACACCACCCTATACCGGAAACCTACTGCCCGCTATACTTACCTACATGCCTCCAGCTTTCATCCAGACCACATCACACAATCCATTGTCTACAGCCAAGCCTTAAGATACAAACGCATTTGCTCCAATCCCTCAGACAGAGAAAAACACCGATAGGATCTCTATCAAGTGTTCTTAAAACTACACTACGCACCTGGGGAAGTGAAGAAACAGATTGACAGAGCCAGAAGGGTACCCAGAAGTCGGGTGACCAGATGTCCCGATTTTATAGGGACAGTCCCGATTTTGGGGGCTTTTTCTTATATAGGCACCTATTACCCCCCACCATCTGTCCTGATTTTTCACACTTGCTCTCTGGTCACCCTACCCAGAAGTCACCTACTACAGGACAGGCCCAATGAAGAAAGTAACAGAACACCACTAGCCATCACCTACAGCCCCCAACTAAAACCTCTCCAGCGCATCATCAAGGATCTACAACCTATCCTGAAGGACGATCTCTTACTCTCACAGACTTTGGGAGACAGACCAGTCCTCGCTTACAGACAGCCCCCCAACCTGAAGCAACTCACCAGCAACTACACACCACACAACGGAAACACTAACCCAGGAACCAATCCCTACAACAAACCCCGTTGTCAACTCTCTCCGCATATCTATTCAAGGGACACCATCATAGGACCTAACCACATCAGCCACATCATCAAGGACACATTCACCTGCACATCTACCAATGTGATATATGCCATCATTTGCCAGCAATGCCCCTTTGCCATGTACATTGGCCAAACCGGACTGTCTCTATGCAAAAGAATAAATGGACACAAATCAGACATCAAGGATTGTAACATTCAAAAACCAGTAGGAGAGCACTTCAATCTCCCTGGACACTCAATAACAGACTTAAAAGTTGCCATTCTTCAACAAAAAAACCATCAAAAACAGACTTCAACGAGAAACTGCAGAACTGGAATTAATTTGCAAACTTGACACCAACAAATTAGGCCTGAATAAAGACTGGGAGTGACTGGGTCACTGCAAAAAATAATTTTCCCTCTGTTGATACTAACACCTTCTTGTCAACTGCTGGGAATGGGCCACATCCACGTTGATTGAATTGGCCTCGTTAGCACTACAAAAAGTAATTTTCCCTCTGTTGATATTCACCCCTTCTTGCCAACTGTTGGGAATGGGCCACATCCACCCTAATTGAATTGGTCTCGTTAGCACTGACCCCCCACTTAGTAAGGCAATTCCCATCTTTTCATATGCTGTATATTCATACCTGCTTACTGTATTTTCCACTCCATGCATCTGATGAAGTGGGTTATAGCCTATGAAAGCTTATGCCCAAATAAATTTTTTAGTCTCTAAGGTGCCACAAGGATTCCTCGCTGTTTTTACACCACACAATGATTTTCAGGACCAGTGTGTCACCAGTTTGCATATGATACCTTACACGACACCTTTTAGATACAGATTATGACAACAGTGAGTTGGAGTACATTGAGTATGTCAGGCCTGACAAGTGATGCTGACACAGAATAGTAAACCACCAGTAAGCCTCTGTGTCACAGACGGACAAGCTGCAGTTTCTGCAGCAAGGAAGTTGATAGCAATG
>NW_020664409.1:73882789-73950011 GCF_002925995.2 Terrapene triunguis
CCAAACCCCCACCATGTGAGAGCAGTTTTGAAGATCATATCAAAAGAGCATCTTGGCAAACAAAGATTTGGAAGTCTTCACATACAGGCAAGCCAGATATTGGATCACCATCAGGGCCGGCTCTGGCTTTTTTGCCGCCCCACCCCACCCCTGGCGGGAAGCGCGGCACGGGAGGGCGCTGAGCCCAGCCGCGGGCCCGCTCTCCCCGACCGGCTGGAGCGCTGGGGGGAGGGTGGCGAGCCCGACCGGGGCCCCGCTCTCCCCGACCGGCCGGAGTGCCGGGAGGAGGGCAGAGAGCCCGGCCGGGGCTCTGCTCTCCCCGGTGGCCGGAGCGCCGCGGGGAGGGCGGCGAGCCCAGTCGCGGCCCCGCTCTCGAGCCGGAGCGCCGCGCCGCCCCCCTCCAGGTGCCGCCCCAAGCACATGCTTGGTGGGGTGGTGCCTGGAGCCGGCCCTGATCACCATTGCAACATGGATGGAAAAAAGTGGATGTCTGCTATTCACCCACTAATAGACGTACAATGCGGTAGAAATCTGGAACCAGATACTCACCTGATGTGAACTGACCCAGCTCCATTGAAGTGGGGGAGGAGCTGCTGGGGCTCCAGTGTTCCCCTCACCCACGGTGACTGAAAGCGCGGGGTCCCCACTGCCGCTGGCAGCAGCTTGGAGCTGTGGAGTCTACCCCTGGCAGTTGGGAGCTGCGGGGTGCCGCCAAGTATGGCAGAGGCTTGGAGCTGTGGGGGTTCCTCCGCTACTCGCAGTGGTGGCTTGGATGGGCAGGGGCTCCCTGCCACCTGTGGTGCTGGCTGGGGACTGCGAGGGGGGCCCCGCTTTCCGCAGTGGCTGGGAGTTGCACGTGGGACCCACTGGCTGACAGCAGGTCCAGCCCTGCCACCCCGGGACTGAAGCAAAAATGTCACGGAGGTCTCTGGAAGTCACTTTGTGACAAAATCTTAGTCTTAGCAATAGGTGCACACTCCCTGTGCAGCCTCCCGAATTCTGCCCTTCCACCCCAACCCCAACCCCAACCCCAACCCCAACCCCATGCAGCATAACAGACCAGGTTTCACTTTGGCCACTTGGGCCAACGTAGGATTTGTTCCTTTTTTTTAAAAAATGCAGTCACTTTTAAAACCGGGGCTCTGGGGGAGAAATACCAAAAACTTCCCTTTGGACACTCCACCTGTTAGTTTCTTAATTTGGATTTTTCATAGATTAAGGATTTGGGGCCATTTCTTTTCTGCCAAAAAGCCAGTAATTTCACAGCCCAATAATTAGGTGAATATGAAAATTGGAGAACCCAAACCCTACTGTCTTCATATAAGTGAAACCTTCTTAATGAACCAAAAATGTTGTTGCTGTTTTTCTGAGTTTCTCTCACAGCACAAACTTGTACATTTTGATGTTGTGTCATTAGGCTGTGATACAATGTGGTCAAATCTGTATATAACATAATTATATTGCAGGAAAAATATTACCATCTCCCGAAGTGTTTCATAGGCTGCAAAAAGCAATTTCAGGGTCTGTGAACATCCTCTACTGCTTGCACAATTCACCCTATAAAAATGGTGAGGTGCTAGAAATCTTAGAATAGGTGGTAACCCTACAACCAAGGGATTAGCACAAATGGGTTGTCTAAAACAGTGGTTTTCAAACTGCGGGTCGCAATCCAGTACTGGGTCGCGGAATGTAAGGCACTGGGTCGTGGTGGCTCTGGTAAGCACCGCCGACCGGGCCATTAAAAGTCCCATCGGCGGTACTGCCCAGCTAAGGCAGGCTAGTCCCTACCTGTTCTGACACCATGCGCCCCGGAAGCGGCCAGCAGCAGGTCCGGCTCCTAGGCGGGGGGGCTAAGGGGCTCCGCGCGCTGCCCCCACCCCGAGCACAGGCTCCATGCTCCTACCAATGGGTGCTGGGAGGGGGGGGGCGGTGCCTTTGGGCGAGAGCCGAACAGAGCCGCTTGCGCTCCTCCGCCTAGGAGCCGGACATGCTGCTGGCCGCTTCTGGAGCACAGTGCGGTTCACGGTGCCAGGACAGGCAGAAAGCCTGCCTTAGCACCCCTGCTCCGCTGCTGACCAGGAGCTGCCCGAGGTAAGCCCGTGCCCCAATCCCCTGCTCCAGCCCTGAGCCCCCCCAAAGCCATAGCCCCTTCCTGCACCCAAAACCCCTTATCCCCAGCCCCACCCCAGAGCCCTGACCCCCTCCCGTAACCCTCTGCCCCAGCCCTGAGGCCCCCCCAAATCCAGAGCCCCCTCCTGCACCCAACCCCCTACCCTAGCCCAGAGCCCCCTCCCACACTGTGAACCCCTCATTCCTGGCCCCATCTCTCACCTCCACACCCCAACCCTCTGCTCCAGCCCTAAGCCCCTCCCATATCTCAACCCCCTCATCCCCAGCTCCGCTGGGTTGCGGGCATCAACAATTTTCTTCAACTGGGTCGCCAGAAAAAAGATTGAAAATGTTGTACTGAAAAACTTGGGTGGGCAACTGAAGTAGTCATTTAAAACAGGAGTAAAGGATTCTATTGGGAAAATGAGATCCTTTATGCAGCATTTTAGTATACAGGGTGCAATACAATAGATCAGGTTGGCGAGCGCTTATTCAAAATAAAAAATTTTCAGGACCCCCTTCCACTTTTTACTGTGACAGTAAATTTATCATTGACAACAGTGATCTGCCTATATAATGTGTGTGTGTTTCACGAGGTTGACGGAGAATACTTGATGTGGAAGGATAAGGATGTGCAGGAAGTGAGGGAAGAAGATATTTTTTGCATTAGATTTGCAATAAAATTTGCAATGCTTCATGTCCCACCCACCCCCCAATTGCCTTTCATGATCCTCCCTGGGGGCTGCTCCCCACCATCAGCTGAGAAACTCTGCAATATATCACGAGTTCCTAGCTTGGGGACTCTGACTAGCTGTAAGGATGATGCAACTACTCTCTGTCTTTCCCATATTGCAAAATGGGAGGAGGGTGCCAGATAGATCCTGGCTAGATGAGAGCAGAGCAGGATCCCAGTATGGAAAAGGCTGAAAAACATTGTAGTAGATGAAGTGTGCTTAATAGTTAATAAATCTCTGCCTCAAGAGTCTTACAACCTAAGGGCTCAGCTTGTACAACTCACAGAATTGCGTGAGTGCTTCACAGAACAATTATTTCAGAGAAGGTGGCTGGATCATCATAAGTTTTACTGAAGAGGGGAGGGAGGCTGGCATAATTTAGTATTAGTCTGTTGCAACTGTATGCACTGAAATGCAAAAATGTTTTACTCTAGATCTAGAGTAGGCAAAAGAGACAAAAAGAGCAGTCAGAAGAGAATCACATGGAGATTAAAGAAAGCAGGAGGAGATGACGACAGGGCTAAGAGTCTCATTAGATTTAATGAGGAAAGAAGCCTGCATAGAAGTGAAGTAAGGGTAAGATGTGGTCAGAGGAGCAGAAGATGCAGATCAGGTTTAATTGTGTCTTGTTTATCAAAATAATCCACTTCTTTCCAAAGTTTAGAACTGACTGAAGTTGTTCACACTGTTTTTATTTGCTCCACACTAAAATCGGGTTGGGATTCAACTCAAACATGACATTTTTCCAGAAGTATACAGAGTCATCTCATGAGCTGTGGGAACAATCCGAAACACTGTAAATAGTTCATTGACTCACCCGCATCAAGAGGAACCCTCCCTAAAGGAAGACTTTGAAAACACTCCTTAATTTAATAATCCACAATAAGGAAGGAGTTGCATCAACCAATGAGGAGACTTGGGGTAAAGTCTGCACTGGGGGAGTCTTTACAAGTGAGGGAGCTGGGGAAGGGCAGCTCTGTACAGGGGATTCTCTCCAATGAGTGTAAGGGGGACTCCCCAGAGAGTGAAGGGGTGGGGGCGGGCAGGTCTGTGGGGCGGGTGGAGAGTCTCCAGAGAGTGAAGGGGCAGGGCTCTAGGGAGGACTCTCCAGGGGGGGAGGGGGCAGGCAGGTAGGTCTGTGAGGAGGGTGGAGACTCTCCAGTGAGTGTGGGGAGAGGGGGTTAACTCTTTCGCCCATTCCCCACAGCTCAAAGCCCGGTGGGAGGCTCCTGAGCTTCTTCGTCCCCACACCCAGCCAAGCGCTGCGAAGCCCTTCCCCTCCTCTCCCAAGATGGCGATGGCGGCGGCGGCCCCTCCCCCTAGATCCCAAGGGCTGGGGCGGGGCCCCTGGAGCCCGTCCTCCCGCAGCTGCGGCCAGGGACGGTTATGTGTGAGCGCGGCTGGGCGGGTGTGGGACGCGCCTGGCAGTTAGCAGGAGCGAGCGCAGCTGGGGCCCGAGCGGAGAGAGCTGCGCGCGCCGGGCCGGCTCCCCCTGGGTAAGTAGCGCGGTCCTCGAGGCACCGGCAGGCTCGGCTGTGGCAGGAGCCAGGCGGGCGGCGACGGGCAAACTTTCCCTGCGGGCTCTCGCTGCCTGGGCTCTGGCCGCTGCTCCGCGGCCATGTTGGGAGCCCGTGTCGCCGGGCTGGCGCGGGAGCTGCCCCTGGGGGGGTGGGCAGGGCGCGACCCCGTCCTCGGGTGCGGGATCTCGACCGACAAGCTTCGCCCGCTGGAGTTTGCTCCTGGGGGAGGTCGGTGGGGACGCGTTTCCCCCGCATCTCCGCAGGGCAAGGTGCCGGCGCTGGCCCCAGCCCCGTGCGGGGCGGCAATGGGGGGGCTCGGGCGCGACAGCACTGGGAGTTGTAGGTGCTCCGTGCCCATCCCGGGCCGGTGGTTACTCACCCCTAGCCCCACTGCAGGCAGTGCCAGCGGGCGGGACTCCAGTCCTGCCTCCCCGTAGGGGGCGTACTGAGTGCCTGGAGCCCCCTGCTGCCCCGGCCGGCTGGCCCGGGGGTTCCGCGCAGCGGGGATGTGAGTGTTGGGCTGCAGGAGGGGGGAGACTCCCTGTAACTTGACAGTATCGGTTATGGGAGTGAATTGTGACTGGAGGGGAGCGAGCGAGCTCCACTGTATTTATTGTCCTTTCGAAAGGACCCTGTGGTTGTGGCAGCCGCAGGTAAACCTCTCACTCGCTCAAATGGGAACAGGGTTGGGCCCATAGTCTTTAGTTGTCTGGATTTGTTGTTTCACTTCACTTATAAATCACCCTATATTCAAACTAAAACCCCCAAATCCTGGGTAGCTGTGTGGAAATAAATATTTGGGTTTAGGGATTTATTTGGGGTTTGTGCACAGTATTTTGCAGGACAGATTTTTTTCTTGAAAGAAATGATTACATTTGTGTAATCTTGGTTGGGTTTTTTTCGGGGTTGTGACAATCATGTAGGGATTATGTCTCTTTTAAACTACCCTGCTAACTCTTTAAAAAGAGAGAGTGCTTAAGTATATAGTGTTTAAAAATTCATGATGCATGTTGCAACTTATCCCTTGAAGCAACTACATGTTCTATAGCTCAGTAAATGCCAGTTGCCAGAAGAGGGATTTCTTTGGAGCTGTATATATATCTGTTGATATACATTGCCTATACAGACCAGCCTGGTGTGTGTGGACAGACCCCTGTGCAAATGTGGAATACCCTTGAATTCAGTGGGTCTCCATGTGAGTGTGGGGATCTGCCTATGTGTCATGTTGCAACATCTGGGCCTAAGCACTATATAAATACAAGGATTTCTAGACAAATGCAATAGTATATAGGATTTACACCAGCATTCAGTTCTTGGCCACATTGTATATATGAAGTTTTTAAAAAGAACAGATAGATGTTGGCTGGTCAAATCAGTATGAAGTTTCCGTTAAACACAATCCTTAATTGGTATGCCATTTATTGTTACTCTCATCTCTTGTGGGTTTCCATGAAGACATTTGAATAAACATAGCAAATAGAAGATAAGCAATCAAATATTTATCACTACTTAATTTCAGGGCTATCGGGGGGGGGGGAATAAGTGGGGCAATTTGCCCCGGGCCCCACAGGGGCCACCGCGAGAATATAGTATTCTATAGTATTGCAACTTTTTTTTATGGAAGGGGCCCCCAAAATTGCTTTGCCCCAGGCCCCCTGAATCATCTGGGCGGCCCTGCTTAATTTGAGGGCTTTGCATAAATGTGATCTGTTTAAAGTTGTTTTCAGTGTTGTTGTAGCCGTGTTGGTCCCATAGATTTTAGAGACAGGGTGGATGAGGTAATATCTCTTATTGGACCAACTTCTGTTGATGAAAGAGACAAGCTTTTGAGCTACACAGCTCTTCTTCATGTCTGGGAAACATCTTAGGGCTTGTCTTCACAGACAGTGCTACAGCAGTGCAGCTGCAGCACATTAGTGAAGATGCTCTTACGCCGACGGGAGAACTTCTACCGTTTGTGTAGTTTCATCCACCTCCCTGAGAGGCGGTAGCTATGTTGGCGGGAGAAACTCTCCCAGTGGTGTCTACATAGGGGGTTAGGCCATTTTAACTATGTCGCTCAGTGGTGTGGATATAGGTCGGTAGGTCTGTTGTGTAGCCCTGGCCTTAAAGTGTGTGTTGACTACTATGCTAAACTAAGTTCCACCTTGTATTTAGTTGTATTTTCCCAGACCTGAAAAAAGAGCTCTGTGTAGCTTGAAAACTTGTCCCTTTCATCAACAGAAGTTGGTTGTATAAAAGACATTTTCACCCACCTTGTCTTTTTAGTTCATCCAGGGCAGCTACTTACCTCTAATCAAATCTATGAATAAATGGTTAAATTTAAAGAGGTTTGAAACAGTTCGATATGATTACTAAAAAAAATTTGTAAAACTGCCTGAATCTTCCGTTTGTCAACATGACTAAGTTTGATAGCATTTCTGTAATTTGTATATTGAAGTGTATATTTGATCTGTTGAAACAGTCTAATTTTAAATGTGATGCGTTATTCCAGGGGTTCTCAAACTGGGGGTTGGGGCCCCTCAAGGGGTCACAAGGCTATTACATGGGGGGTCGCGAGCTGTCAGCCTCCCCCGCAAACCCTGCTTTGCCTCCAACATTTATAATGGTGTTAAATATATAAAAACATGTTTTTAATTTATAAGGGGGGTCGCACTCAGAGGCTTCCTGTGTGAAAGGGCTCACAAGTAAAAAAGTTTGAGAACCACTGCGCTATTCTGAAAGCAATTCAAGAAAAAAGACTTAATCATTATACATTTTAAAATAAGGCAAAAGAAAGACTATTGCTTTCAGTTGCTTTTTTCTCTCTTGGTTTTGTGAATACTTAATGATATTTTTCTATGTTCGGGAACAATGAATTGCACTCCTAGTAAGTACTACTTGGCTACTTTTTTTAGTCTAAAATGTCCCACTTTATTTAGAAATATGGCTGCTGCCCAGCTACTGATTTTAATCCTTGACTTCAGAAGTATTTTTAGTAAGCAAAGCTACTGCACATACCTGGAACTATGGATTAAGGATTCCTTTAATACATTGACTAAATTGACCATAATGGTCTAGAAGCATCATAAGACTTCATATTCATTAAATTTGTTTGGTTACTCTAGAGACTGATGTCTAATACTGCCCAATAAGTTATTTGAGTTTGTAATGCATCTAACATTTTAAATTAAAACTAGATGAATTAACACAACTAGGGAAGTGAGACTAAAATTAAACTGATAAACAAATTTTTGACTACTTCCTCCCTTTTCCCAAATAAGAAACTCAAATACTTGCTCAACTTCAAGATTTGTGCAGTTTAATTGGGTATTGGTAGTGATGGACTTCAGAGATGAGGGGAAAAATGATAACAGAAAATGTGGAAATGGCAGAAGTGCTAAATTACTTTTTTGTTTCAGTTTTCAGCCGAAAGGTTAGTAGTGACTCTAACATAGTGAATGCCAATGAAAATGTGGTAGGATCAGTGGCTAATATAGGGAAAGAACAAGTTAAAAATTACATAGGCTATGTCTACACCAGAGACCTTACAGTGGCACTGCTGTACCAATGCAAGGTAAGATCTCCTGTGTATGTAGTTCTCCTGTTGGCATAATTTAACCACCCCCGACGAGCGGCAGCAGCTATAGCAGCGGGAGAGCGTCTCCCACTGACATGGTGCTATCCACGCCAGCACATCTGTCAATGTAACTTATGTCGCTCGGGGTGTGAAAAAAGCTTTACTGACAAAAGTGCTAGTGCAGACATAGCCTTAGACAAGTTAGATGTCTTAAAGTCACCAAGGCCTGATGAAATACATCCTAGAATAGTCAAGGAGCTGACTGAGAAGATATCTGAGCCATTAATGATTATCTTTGAAAAGTCATGGAAGACCAGAATGGTTCCAGAGGATTGGAAAGGGGCAAATATTGTGCAATCAATTTGCGAACATCTAGAAGATAATAACGTGATAAGTAACAGTATGGATTTGTCAAGAACAAATCATGTCAAACCAACACAATAGCTTTCTTTGACAGGCTTAACAAGCGATTTGGATGGGGGGCAGCAGTTGATGTGGTATATCTTGACTTTAAGGCTTTTGATAGTGTCTTGCATGATCTTTTCTTAAACTAGGGAAATGAAACCTAGGTGGAGCTACTAAAAGGTAGGTGCATAACTGGTTGGAAAACCATTCCCAGAGAGTAGTTATCAGTGGGTTCACAGTCAAGCTGGAAGGGCATATCCAGTGGGGTCCTGCAGGGATCAGTTTTGGGTCTGGTTCTGTTCAGTATCTTCATCTATGATTTATAATGGCATAGAGTGCACACTTAACATTTGTGGACGATACCGAGCTGAAAGGGGTTGCAAGTGCTTTGGAGGCTAGGATTAAATTTCAAAATGATTTGGACAAACTGGAGAAATGGTTTGAAGTAAATAGGATGAAATTCAATAAGGACAAATGCAAAACACTCCACTTAGGAAGGAACAAACGTGCACACATAAAATGGGAAATGACTGCCTAGGATGGAGTACTGTGGAAAGGGATCTGGGGTTCACAAGCTAAATGAGTCAACAGTGTAACACTTTTGCAAAAAACGCAAACATCATTCTGGGATGTAATAGCAGGAGTGTTGTAAGCAAGACAGGAGAAGTAATTTTTCCACTCTAGTCCGCACTGATTAGGCCTCAGCTGGAGTATTGTGTCCAGTTCTGGGTGTCACATTTCAGGAAAGATGTGGACAAATTGGAGAAAGTCCAGAGGAGAGCAACAAAAATGATTAAAGGTCTAGAAAACATGACGTGAGGGATGATTGAAAAAACTAGGTTTGTTTAGTCTGGAGAAGAGAATACTGAGAGGGGACATAACAGTTTTCAAGTATATAAAAGCTTGTTACAAGGAGGACAGAGAAAAATTGTTCTTCTTAACCTCCGAGGCTAGGACAAGAAGCAATGGTCTTAAATTGTAGCAAAGGCAGTTTAGGTTGCACATTAGGAAAAACTTCCTGTCAGGGTAGTTAAGTAATGGGATAAATTGCCTAGGGAGGTTGTAGAATCTCCATCATTGGAGAATTTTAAGAGCAGGTTGGACAAACAGCTGTCAGGAATGGTCTAGATAGTACTCAGTCCTGCCGTGAGTGCAGGGGACTGGAGTCGACTAGATGATCTCTCGGGTTCCCTTTCAGTCCTATGATTCTGTGAGATGTGTGTTTCTTTGAACATTATTTTTCATGGGTCTCATTAGTATGTGGTGTTGCTACAGATGATCTATAGTGCTTGGGCACAACAATATGAGAAAGTAGCATCTTTAGCTCTGAATTTAAACTATAATTTTAATTATATTTTTAGAGTTAACTTTTAATTGAAGAGTGGTTAAGGAGTTGAGTGCAAAATGAGAATCTTATTTCCGTTATGACCGCCCACTTCAATGGCTTCCTGTACTCTGGGTCGACTAATTAAAAACTGTATATTTCCAGGAGTTTGTTTTGAGTATTACAGTTTCTGGCTCTAAATGGCATTTATACTGAATCCGGCAGTCCACGGTGTGCTGAATATGAATCACTAATTGCATCAACCCCACATTCTTTTTTTTTCATAGAAAATGTATCACATGGCTCTTAGAGGGGTGTGATGGGACTTATCCCTTACTTGCAGGTGATGGAGGCTAAAACACCAGTTAGTTATGCTCTTCACATTGGGGTGGCTGATTATTGCCTCCTGGTGGAACTAGGCCTTATAAGTAGACTTAGAGTATGTCTACAAAGCAAAGATAAATCTGCGGCTGGTCTGTGCCAGTCGACTCGCGCTCAAGAGGCTTGGGTTGCGGGGCTGTTTCATTGCTGTATAGACTTCTGGGCTTGGACTGGAGTTGTAGCTTGAGTCGACTTACCTTAGGTCAAGTTACTGTGGGGTCTACACCCTGTCGACTTACCTTACTCTTCTCGTCGGGGGTAGAGTACAGGGGTCGACTGGAGAGCGATTTGCAGTCGATTTGGCGGGTCTTTACTAGACCTGCTAAATCAACCGCCGGTGGATTGATCTCAGAGTGTCGATCCTGGACATAGTGTAGACCTGCCCTGAGTGACCACTGCCACAAAGGGTTTAAGAGGTTAGTGTTGCAAACAAAGCTAGGTCGATGGAGCCACTTAAATTCTAAATCAAAACTGAGCTGTAGAGGCTTGGCATGAGGAGGAAATTGGATTAGTTTCCTCTCTTGTGTCATTCAGAATTGAGAAGGTAAGACGTTTTTTTTTCTAATATGCATTGATGGCAGGAGTGGTGTTCATTCTGTAAAGAGGACTGAATTCCATTTTTAATTATGAGTTTTGGGCTGGGATATAAACTTAGGGTTACATACGTCCTTGATTAACAGTCAATCTCTCACTAAGGCAGTGGTCCCCAAACTATGGGGCGTGCCTCCTGAGGAGGGTGCAGAGAAACGTTCGGGGGGAGGGGTGCAGTGGGGTCCAGGTCAGCCCTCACAAGGACAGGGAAAGGAGTACCACCCAGCCCCAGCTCAGCTCCTGGCCATGGCCCGAGATCTGTATCGGTCCCTGGCTCCCGCTCCAAGCTCTGGCCCCATTCCTGGCCCTAGCAATCGATCGTGGCACCCGGGGTGGGGGTGCAGACTGGGCAAGGGGAGGCGTGACTGAAAAAATTTGGGGACCACTGCACTAATGTCAGTGGGAGTTTGTACAAAGATCCGGGGGAACCAACCTGGCCTTTTATCTAGTAACTAAACTTTTATTTATTACCATTATTCGATATCTTATTGTCACATTCAGCATAGATTCCAAGGCCAGAAGGGACCATTGATCATCTAGTATGACCTCCTGTGTAACACAGGCATAGAATTTCCCCAAAATAATTCCTAGAGCATCTCTTTAAAAAAAAAAAAAAAAAAAAAATCCAGCCTTGATTTAAAAATAGCCAGTGATGGAGAATCCACTATGAATCCCAATCAGTTGTTCTAGTGGTTAATTACCCTCACTGTTTAAAACTTAGGCCTTATATCTAGTCTGAATTCCTCTAAGTTCTCTTTCCTTCCTTTGCATTTTTCTCACTGTAGCAACTTTAAAAATCTCACCCATCTGTCTAAGGTGATCAGCAATGAAATAGTTAATGATAAAATGTTGTTAAGCTAAAATATAGCTTTTTAACACACACCAGTGTGATTAGTGTTGGTGAGGTGGCTCAGAGCTTCACTCATCTGAGCCGGAGTTTCAGGTTGTCTGCAGACTTGAGAAGACAATAGTAGCTCTGATACACACTTTCTTTATTGCCATAGTTACCTGGATTCAAGCTAGCTCGTGTGTAGTTTTGGCTGTGTAGCCATATCCTGGTTGTGGTCAACCCTAGAATTCCCTTACATTCAGTAAACTGCTGTTCAATCTAAAATGCTCAGAATGAAGTCCTGCTTTCCCATTAGAAGAAAAAGAGCAGTATCGTACATAACTACATTCCATGGCAACATGCTTTTCATCTTTTCATTGACTTCAGAATAATTTTAGTGATTAAGCTTATTTTTTTCAATTACTTCATATGATTTGTAAAAACAATAGCGATATCCAGTTAGGGTGCTGTTGTCGACTGTATGGACAGGTAAATTAAATAATTTAATTTAATTCTGATTAAATTTTCAGAGTTTATTTTGTTTGAAAAGGGAATAAAGGTTGTTATACAAAACTTACTTTTGAAATGGAACAACCTAAGCTTAAAAAGTTGTCCTTTTTTTCCTAAACAAGTACAAAAATGTATGATGTGTTGTAATATTACTTGTGCTCCAAGTCATTTAGACAAGTAATTTTTTTAATAGTGATGGAGGAGAAAAGGGATATCTGTAGAGAGTGTGGAAGAATATATTTATCACACTGAAGAATGTTGTAATGTTTTTATAAGTCATGATAATAGCTGTACTAACAAGTCAAGTCCTGCAAATTCTTCTTCATATGAGCAGTCCTGTTGAGGTAAATGGAACTGTTTGAATGAATATGAATTGCTTACTTGGGAGCTTGCAGAATTAGGGCTGCAATTTTGCACAGTAATGCTCTTTTTGGTTAATGAGGGTGGATTTGATTTAAATCATGATTTAAATCACTAGTCAGGAAAACTCGATTTAATCGTGGTTTTCTACATAAGTGCATTCTTGTTGGTTGTTATAACCTTAAAACATATTATTCACAACTCAGAGATAGATGTAGGTTTCATTTTTAGAAGGTGTACACTCTACATTTTTTAAACAGTGATTTATTTTGAAAACTTTTCAGATTAGTTTTACAGCTATATCAGAAAATGAATGATTATTTGGTTATTTCATTTACCAACAGTAATTGAAGCAGATATTTATGAAGTGATTGGGAGGTGAACTATCTCCAATTCAACAGGTTAATCATTAATATTTGGAGGATTTTCTTGCCATGCTGTATTAGGAGGAGAACACCACCAGACAGACATTTAAATTGTTTTATTTAACTAAAACAACAACGTTAAGTATTCTGGATTTTTTTCTTCAACATCAAACATATAATATTTTAACATAGCAAGCATATGTCCCTCACTTCTCACATTTATCTCCGGACTTCTTCTCCTTGTCCAGCTCTATTCCGCCCCCAACAATCTTCTATTCATTGAACTTCTTGAAACTTTGCACTTTTAGAGAGAGGTAAGGGATTGACTCTATTGTCCCTCTGCAAATTTGTGTACACAGAGTTGAGGTCTGTTATTTCTCACCTCTGTTTATTTACTTTATTTATTTTAAAACATTTTTGCTGTTAACAAGCATGTTACCTCTGGAGAGACAAATCCACAGTTTGAGAACTGCAAAACTAAGCATCTCTGGTATCTTCTAGACTGAGCACCGAGTCCCATTGGGTAGATAGAAAGATTAACCTAAATAATCTATACGGAAGCCTGTGGAACCCCATAAGATTGGGTCCCTAATCCATGAACTATTCGAACTCATTTACAAAACTTTTCTTAAACATTACATGAATATATTGTCTCATATTATAGAATTAGAATTTATAATCCCTATTCCATGATGAGATATCTTAAAGATAGAATGTATCTTTATTAAAACTCTTTAGATTGCTTTTTTCCTCAAAAAGCATTTTATAAAAAAACAGATTTAAAGAAAAACGATATTTTTATTTTATTTTTATCCACCCTGATGTTAATACTGTTTTGAGTATTTTTCTCCTGCATGGTCTCGATAGTCTTTAATCTCAGTAGTGTTAGAGTAAATAAATAGTTTCTCTCTAGCATATTTGTTTTCACTTTACAAACAAAGACACTCATCTGTTGAGTTTTAAAAACCTTTCTTGAAGTGCAGTACTTCATTTTATAGAGATTTTATAGAGGTAGTTGCTTGCATGGATTTAAAAAAAATAAAAATCTGTAGGGCTCATTATCTAGCATGTAATTCAGTAGAATGTACCTTGACTTCTGCATATTATATAAAAATGGAATTCAACCTCTAAAATTTGTGGACGTGAAATACTGGGGTTTTCCTTTTTCCTTTTTTATATATAGTAATTTTGAGGCAAGACATAGAAAATAGTTTACTGGAATATTAACATATAGCAGAGGTTCTCAAACTGTGGTCCGCGAGCTCCATTCAGGTGGTCCGCGGATAGTTCCCTCTAAGGTGTGCACCTGGGTGGCTGCACACCTAATTAGTGGAGCCGCGCAGGTGTGGCTCCACTAGTTAGGTGCCTGGACCCTGGAGAGGACGCACATGTAAGGTGAGGTGGTGGCCTTGGGGGGATTAGGGGTTAGGTGGGAGGGTGCAGTGGGGTGAGAAGAGGGGGTGGGAGGAATTTGGGATGTGCAGGGCTGTGGCGGCCAGAGAAAGAGACAACTTTCCCCAGCTCCAGGGCTGCAGCTGACAGGGAGAGACAGCTCTCCTTCCCAGCCTCAGCTCTGTGGGGGGGGGTCTCTCCCTCTCTCCCCTGCTCCTTCCCAGACCCAGGTTGTGGGCTGCCGCGGCGGGGGAGAAAGGGCACATCCATTGTATTAGAAAGGTGAGACTAGTGATATTAAAATATGAGTTGTGTGCTTTTATTTGTAGAACAAAAAAAGTTTATTAAGGTTTTTTATATAGTGCTTTTATCCAATGCGCTTGCCAATAGTTAACGGTACAAACAACATTTGGAAAGATCATTAAGTGGTCCGCCAAGACCCTAGCAATTTTCAAGTGGTCCATGGGGGAAAAAAAAAGTTTGAGAACCACTGACATATAGCCTCTTCACTAGTTTGATTGTACCAGTTCAAATAACTTTGAGATCTTAGCAGGGTCTTACAATTAAAGTTAGTCAATACTCTTAAGTCATTGTTTGTCAAAATGTTGCTTCAGAATGTTCTCTAGTGCAGGGGTGGGCAAACTTTTTGGCCAGAGGGCCCCATAGGGTTTCCGAAATTGTATGGCGGGCTGGTTAGGGGAGGCTGTGCCTCCCCAAACAGCCAGGCATGGCCCGGCCCTCACCCCCTATCTGACCCCCCCTGCTTCTTACCCTCTGCTGGCCCCCCCACCCCATCCACCCCTCCCTGTCCCCAACCGCTCCCATCGCCTCATCCAATCCCCCCTCCTTCCTGACTGCCTGCCCGCCGCCTCATCCAATCCCCCTGTTCCCGGCCCTTTGACCGCCCTGACCCCTATCCACACCCCTGCACCCTGACCACCACCCCAAACTCCCCTGCCCTCTATCCAACCCCCCCCATTCCCTGCCCCCTTACCGCACTGCCCGGAGCACCGGTGGCTGGCGGTGCTATAGCCGCGCCGCCCAGCTGGAGCCAACCAGGTCAGGCTGCGGCTCTGCAGCTGCGCTGCCTGGCAAGCGCTTGCAGCCCCGCTGCTCAGAGCATTGCGTCGGCGGCGCAGTGAACTGAGGTTGCGGGGGAGGGAGCTAGTCTCCCTGGCCAGGAGCTCAGGGGCCAGGCAGGAGGGGCTTGAGGCCGGATGTGGCCCGTGGGCTGTAGTTTGCCCACCTCTGTTCTAGTGACAGGTTTACTAAAAATCAGAGAAATCCCCTTTCCTATAATCGTCTACCAAAAATGAAGTAAATGTAATGAGAGTGCAATCTAAAACTGTAGAAATAGTCTGACAAACAAGTTATTGCTAGCGTCAAGATGTTGAGGGTGCTCGGCAGCATGAATCTCATTGCCATTGGTGATGGAGCATTTTGAGTACATTTTGTGGAAGTGGGAGGTGTAGGCCTCTCCTCAGTTGCATCATCCTTCCTAATACACATGCCTTTCCATTATTGTAGTGAGTTATTTGCATGCGTTAAGTGGATGAGAGAATGAAATGCAGGACTTTTATGCTGTACTCCATATCTTGGAACTTTTCAGAAAGCAACTTCTTAGAACTGAAGAAGACTGCAACGTATTATACAACTAATTGTGTGAAAAAGGAAAGTTAACTTGCCTTTAGCCTTCCCGATTTTGTAATATGGGGAACAAAATTTGACACATTTTTCCTTTGCCCCTCTTCAAGTGTGTCATACGCAGTGAGCAGGACAGACTCAACTGTGTGAGTATGGTTGTATTATGTATTTGATGGTATACAAACACACAAGAAAATAGTTCTGCTCTAAAGACCTTCAAAATAGGACACAGCAAGTGAATGATAAGCGGTAGGATGGAAGATGAGGATGATAATAAGAAATTAATATGATTAGATGGGCTAGCTGTGTGCATGTCCTGAAGGTTCAAAATTGAGGTGTTTTTTGTTTTTTTTTAATCGCCAACCTAGCTATCATTAGCTGTCAGTGTTGAACTCCCACAGACTGACTTTCATTGAACACCTGTGCTGGAAATCTGTATGCGAAAGTGATTTCAAGACTATTCCTCTTAGACCAGGAGCACTGTTGTGACTATAAGCTGTTTTTTTCAGGAGATAGGTCACAACTACCACTGTATAAGCCCCTTATGTTGGAGGCCGAGGTAAGAGGCATTGACAGCATTGTTGTTAGAGCTACTCTTTCAGTGGTTGTGAATAGTTGTGGCAGCTGTTGGTGTGTGTGAAGGACTGGAAGTCCTTGCAGTAACTTGATAGGCTGTTTTTGAGCTTCTTGATCAAGATAGAGCAATACAGCGGTTGGATTAAGTCTTCTAAATGTTGCTGAACGTTCTCATGAGTAGGGATTGTGGGGTTTTGTGGTTGCAGCACTTGGACCTCGGCCAACTCACTAAAGATGTGGTATTTAATGGTCTCTGTTCAGAGGTCCAGAGTGAAAAATCATATGTGGCATGATAACATTGGCAGTCTGTACAGTGAAGTCACCACGGAGCTATCTATTGACCCCTTGCCTACCCTGGAGGAGTTTTCCACCTTGTTCAGTTGAACTGCTGGGAGCCCTGGTGTAGACAGGGCTTTTGTATCTAGACCTTTGTTTTTACCTCTGCTTTCAATAGGCTTAACTTAAATGGGACTGGCCATGGGAACCTGTTTACGTTATGGCTCTTACTGATGAATTAGTGTTAGCTCTGATAGAATTTTTTTTTGGTACCCATCCCTGGAGTAGACACGGCCACAAAGTCATGTCCACGCTACAAGGTTAACCTATACAAAGCGAGTAAATGTGATTGCAAATGGAATGCCCTGGTATCACATAACACTGCTTTGAAAGTGTTCTGCAACAATGCTTCAACAATATTCCAACCCCGTTAAGCAGATGATTAGATTAGCCATGTTGGCCATCTAACAATATTGTAGAAATATTGTACTGTGGCTGTTTTTGAAAGTAGAAATTTTTTTTATATTGGTTCAGCTTTCTGTTACTGTTTGCAGGTCGAAAGAGACTGATCCCACCAGGTCAGAAATGGAAGTTAAAATTGTGTTTTTTTAGAGCATTCTTGCTATTGCATTTGGGCCCAGTTTTGATCTGTGAGAATGTGTGGAATCGTGGGACCGATATGGTGGTAGTATCCTCTGATTATCATAGAGTTTCACACCTTGAGTTATGTGAATGGCCAGACACTTTTGTACACTTAAAAAAAAATTGGCATGTGCACTGAATTATGCCCAAATCATTGTGTATTCATTGGTTTAGACATGCCGTCTCAACTTGCACTTCTTAGTGTTCTCACTATGTGAATTGTGGAACTGCCTAAACGGCTAAATAAGTTCTTCTTCAGCAAATTATGACTGTTTACAAGTGAGGACCCTTCCAGGCTACAACTCTCTTTTTGTAACCATTTCACTTCTCTTATCTGATCTGGCTACAACAAACATGGTTGAATTTTGACAACACAGCAGCTTCATAACAAAACTATGTTGAACCAAGTCAGGTGAGTCATGAAATGATTACAAAAACACTCTTGAACTTGTTGTGTGGCAGAGCGCTTACTGGTAAGCAACATTCTTTTGTCAGAGTTGAATTAATCTTCCCTGGCAATCTCATGTTTCCTACAGCGTGGCACCAAAGAGTGCAAGCCCAGTAAAGAAAATCAGAAGTATATGTCTGAAAATGTAGGTAATTCATAACATTGAGAGAAAGTAAGGTTCTCTGCATTACATTAACTAATGTAAACAACTATATTATTTAAAGTATTCCATTACTATTAAATTGTTATGGATTAGACGTCCGTTCAGGTGTCTGGGAAATGTGTTCTCTTGGAGGTAAAGATTAAAGGCAGTCAAGTATTTTATTTTTAACATACAGGAAGCTTAGTTGAAAGTAGGTGTGTATAGTTGAGAAGTGCCAAAATAAATAAGCATCCTCCTTGTATTCTAGATACTCTTATACATAAAAATCAGGTGTAATGAAAAGGTTTGTTTTAATAAACATTTGTATAACATGGTACTGTAGAGAGATTAAAGACACTGTTCTTGCTTCAAGCATACAAAGCAGTATTATCTTTTACTTCGTGCATTTGGGACCAACTTCTGTTTTTCAATGACTTTGAGTCACTGAAAGCCTTTAATACATTTAGTCAGTTTCTGACCTGAAGTACATGAGGGAAAATGTAATTTGATAAATCTTTTACTTGAGAGGTTTTATGGTAGGCCTTATATTAATGGGTAACTTAGACGTACAGTAGAACCTCAGAGTTAAGAACACCTTGAGAATGGAGGTTGTTAGTAACTCTGAAATGTTTGTAACTCTGCACAAAATGTGATGGTGGGTTCTTTCAAAAGTTTACAACTGAACATTGACTTAATACAGCTTTGAAACTTTATTATGGAGAAGAAAAATGCTACTTATAACATCTTAATTTAAATGAAGCAAGCACAGAAATAGTTTCCTTACCCTGTCATATTTTTTTTAAGTTTTCCCTTTATTTTTTAGTTTACATTTAACACTGTACTGTTCTGTACAGTATTTGCCTTTTTTTGTGTGGCCTCCACTGCCTGATTTTGTACTTCCGGTTCCAAATGAGGTGTGTGGTTGACCGGTCAGTTTGTAACTCTGGTGTTTGTAACTCTGAGATTCTACTGTATTTGTATTGCATTAACATCATAATTCATTACATAATGTAAACTGGTGTTTGTGTGGGTGTGTTTATATATATGTATATCAAATCTGATTAATAAATGCTTACAAAATGAGTCTGGCAACATTTGTAAAGATATTGCAACATCTAAATTGAATTTTTTTTAATCTGTAGTTCAGAATGTTATGGCCACTAGTGCAGTGGGTCTCAAACTTTTTTACTGGAGACCCCTTTCACATCGCAAGCCTCTGAGTATGACCCCCCCCAATAAGTTAAACACACTGTTTAATATATTTAACACCATTCTAAATGCTGGAGGCAAGCTGGGTTTGGAGTGGAGGTTGACAGTTGGCGACACCCCCATGTAATGACCTGGCGACCCCCTGAGGGATCCCGACCCCCAGTTTGAGAACCCCTGCACTAGTTCTTCCATGGTTCTGCAAAATGATGCAAAAAGTTAAACTTATTTTAGGATTTAAAACAAATGTTTTGACTATGGGTTCCCTTTCCTTAGCCATATATTGTAGCAACATTAAGGTTTCTGTTCTGCAAATACCCATTTGGGATGCCATCCAACTTGCAGCAAAAGCAGTGAAATTCTTTCCATTGACTTTATTTTGAGTTGACTCAGATCCATGCATAACAAGGATGGGAGCACTTGCATGTGTTAAGTTGATCACTTGCACAAGAGTTTGCAGCACTGGGTCTTAATTTGCAAACTTTCCCAAAACTGAGCTGAAATTACTGATGCTGTTTCATAAACAAAAAGCCTACACTAGTCGCATGATGTTTGCCAAATATGGCGTTGGAGGGGGTTATGTAAATTATCTTTGTAAATTTCCTGGCTCCAGATGGAGTCACTAACAGTCTCGAAAGATGATATTGTGAACAAAATTGTTCAGATTAAAATTTCTAACTTGTTCTATGAAACTGGAAAACAAGTAAAATAAAGTTGAGTGTAAAAGACATATAGTGTGTACATATTTGCACCATTTAAAGTGTGCTGGGTAGGTGAAAATGTGTATCTGAACACTGACTTTAATTTTCAGGATTCCTCCTTTCTAGACCTTTTTTAAAAAAAAAAAAAATCTACTTGCCAGTGGAGAGTAGGAAACCCTGCTCTTCTTTTTTTAAATCCAACCTTCTCATCACCTCATTGTTCATAGTTCTGGTTATCCAGCTAATTTTTAACATTCTTCTATAACACCAAGACTGAGTTGTCTGTGTGCTTCTTGAGTCCAGCTCTCCCATCCATAGAGGAGCACTTAGTAATTTAGTGTGTATGTGCAGTTTGAACTTTCAGCAGCTTTGGAAGTTGTTGAATACGTTTCCCTCTCCCCCCCCCCCCCCCCCCAGCTGTATCCTTCTCTTAATTTCTTCGTCACATTTTCTGTCTGATGTTGTTATGCTTCCTAGGTAGAGGAAACTATTTTCTTGTACTACCATTTGATTGTCGAGATATCAGTGTTGCCTATCTTATGCATAAATGTTTACTTGTTATATTTTTTTTCTTCCTAATGTTGATTGTCATTCTGTCTTTCTTGCAAGTATTTTCACAGTAATAAGTATGTTCTGAAGTTCTTCCCTAGTCGAAGTTATGAAGACTGGGCCACTGGCATATTTTATGTTCATGTATATGCCATTGAACTGTATGTTCTCTTTGGTGTCTTATAAACTTTCCCTCATACCTTCTAACTATGTATTAAATAGTTGCTGAGATAGGATGCACACTTTTCTTGATGTTGCAATACTCAATTCATAGTTTGTTTGGTTTGATGCTTTCTGTCCCCATACAGGCTTTTTATTAATTGTAGATCTCGGAAGTCAATAACCTATTCCTGAGGAATGTAAATCTTCTTGTGTTGGATTTTATCAGATGCCTTCTCAAAATCCACAATGCACCTATACATTTCCCTTTGCATCTCTATCATTAGATTGCATAAGATCCTCAGGGCAAAGATTGCTTCCCTTATGCCTACTACTGGGTGGAAACCAAACTGACTTCTGCTACATTTTGTCTGAAGATGTTGATGTATCCATGTGCTGACAACTTTCAACAAAACTTAGTGTGTGGCTTATCAGGCTTATAGTTCACTGTTTATATATCCTAGCATTATTAATCTTTGGTTGAGTAATTAAGACTGAAGTCTGTTGGAAGTTCTCCTTGTGTATATATCTGAAAAGTTTTAGCAGGTGTGTTTTTTTTTTTTTTTTTTTTTTAAATGGAGATATCCCATCTCCTAGAACTGGAAGGGACCTTGAAAGGTCATCGAGTCCAGCCCCCTGCCTTCAGTAGCAGGACCAAGTACTGATTTTGCCCCAGATCCCTAAGTGGCCCCTTCAAGGATTGAACTCACAATCCTGGGTTTAGTAGGCCAATGCTCAAACCACTGAGCTATCCCACCCCAGGCTAGTTTTTGACTCTTCATTCAGGGACTGTAGCATTTCAAACAGAACACCATTCACTTAAGCTGCTTTTCCTCACTTTATACTCTTCATCCCTGTTTCTATCTTCCACATTGTAGTTTGCAGTGTCTATATCTTCAATTTTTCAGGATTGTCAAAAACTTGCTTCACGTATTCTGTCCATCTGGAATACTGTTGGTTTTGTGGCACACTCTGCCATCCTTAGACTTAATGCAGCTAATTCCTTTTCTTGACTTCTTGATTTGTCTCATGATTCTTTTTGTGGTGTGGTGAATCTTGTGTCTGTATCTAGTTTCACATTTTTTGATTTCCTCACTTTTCCCCTAATAGATTTCATAAAAAGGAATTTATACTGGATTTTGATGACTGACATAGAATGTTAATACTTTTTCCTGACAACTCTAAAACCCCCTCTTCCCTTCTCAGAGTATGTTAGTGTAACGGAATCCCTGGTGTACAACCTGGATCTGTGGAACTGCTGTGCTTCCTTAACTCTCTAGCCTTGACTGTCTCACACAATGCTATGCCAGAGACAGGCAGCAACACCCCTCCAGGTGCTGTGATCACTCAGCCATCAGAATGTGGAGCCCCACACCCAACTAAATTGCACGAATGCTCCCTGAGCCACTCATGAATCATACAGAGGGAGGCACCCTTCACCTCAGCCTTGCACCCCAGAAATATAACCTCTTACTACTTAGGACTCCACTGGACAGTGCAAGCTCATTAATTAGTTTGCCACTCTGACAAAAGGGTAGTGGATGTGCAACAGCCCTTGTTAACCTGAGCTGAGATTCCCCAAGTACTTCAACCAAAGCCACTCTGTTTTAGGTAACATATAAAAAAGCCTTATTAACTACAGAAAGATAGATTTTAAGTGATTACAAGTAGCAGGAAAAGAGATCAAAGTTGGTTACCTAGAAATAAAAATAAAAACGCAGTATAAATTCTACAGACTAAACAACATTTGAATTAAGCAGTCTGTCTCACCCTAATAGATGTTACAGGCAGCTCACAGTTCTCAATACACAGGCTGGTTTCCCTTCCCAGCCTGGGACCAATCTCCCCAGTTCAAAGTCTTTGTCTTCCAGACTGTCTTCCAGGTGTTGAGATGGGGGAGAAGAGAGGCCAAATGATGATGTCACTGTCCCTCTTTTATACTTTTTTCCAGCTGCTAAAAAGAGCCTTGCTGTGACGTGCGGTCAGGCAGTCCTCATTGCCTGTCCTCTCTGAGAAGTCTCTGGGATCAACGCCTGTCTGGGCAGCGATTGTTACTCCTTTGTCCCTACTGAAAGCCAGCTCTGGGTGTCTCCCAACCTCACAGTGTATTTCAGTAACACATACAGCAGTACTTCATAATTTCATGTACAATGATAATACATACAATCCAACAGGATATTAAGGTTCAACAGATCAAGACTTTTTAAATGATACCTCACAAGGCATACTTTGTATAAAACATATCACATGACAGTGGTGAATATGGGGGGTCCAGGGTGCTATTTTGAGGTACAGAGTGTCAGTTATTAGTTATATTTGAGTGAAAACTGTATCTGTCCTCTTAAAATAGATTGTATATAGTACAGGGGAGACATTTTACTGTAAAAGTTGAAATTGGACAATGATGGCTCTCATGATCTAAAAGTGGGGGTAAGGGGAAAAATAGTAAAATAATAATCTTAATGGTATGACAGTAGAAAATGAGACCACGTGCGTGAGGTAATGTCTTTTGGACCAACTTCTGTTGGTGAGATAGAAAATTTCAAGCTCACGCGGAGCTCTTCAGGTCTGGGGAATGTACAGTACTTGGTGTCACAGCTAAGTACAAGGTAGAACAGATTGTTTTGCATAAGTTAACACATTTCAAGAGAGCATCAAAGGTGAAGTGGCCCATTAACACCTCTCCAGTCATGGAGGGAGAGGAAGCTGCAGGGGTGGGGGTGTTTAGCAGAGATTGTTGTAATAAACCATAAATCCAGTGTGTCTATTCAATCCATGATTTTTAGAAGTGTCTTGCAAAGTTATGGATTTAAGCTCCCGGACTCTACTTACGAAGGTGTATTGAAGGTTTGTGATCACTTTGCGGAAAGTGTTCACCCATAGGTGGTGTTTTTTGTCGATCATTTCCTGTGAGTTCATTTTCGAGAGTAGTGATTGTCTTGTCTCACCATATAGTTGTTATGGGGGTATTTAGTGCACTGGATGAAGTACACCACATGTTTAGGACTCATGGATCTTGAAATGTGTGTTGGTGGGATCATTGTAACAGTGGAGATGTCTACAGGTTTTTCATCTGAGAGGGGCTGGTGCTGCTTTGACTTGGTACCCTGGTCTGTGGGGAGCTTGCTTCTGATGACTAACTGGATGAAGTTTTTGTTGTTTGAAAGCCAGAAGAGGAGGTTGAGGAAAGATTTCTTTCAGGATGTGGTCTGGGAAGGTTATTCCATAATTGTCTGCTCCAGGGGTTCCTGCATCTTGCTCTGAAATGTTTGGTATCTGCCACTCTTAGTCAGAATAATAGATTAGGTCAGTGGTTCTCAAACTTTTTTTTTTTCACAGACCTCTTGAAAATTGCTGAGGGTCTTGGCGGACCACTTAAGGATCTTTCCAAACGTTGTTTGTACCATTAGCTAACTATTGTAAAGTGCTTTGGACAAAAGCGCTATATAAAAAAAACTTAATAAACAACATTTTTTTGTTCTACAAATAAAAGCACACAACTCATGTTAATATCGGTAGTCTTACCTTTCTAATGCAATGGATGTGCCCTCTCTTCCCCCGCTGTGGCAGACCCTGAGCTGGGGCTGGGAAGGAAGGAGTGTGTGTGTGTGTGTGTGTGTGTGTCTCTCTCTCTCTCTCTGTCTCTCTCTCTCTCCCCCACCGTGGCAGCCCCTGAGCTGAGGCTGGGAAGGAGTGGGGTCGCTCCCCTGCCACAGAGCTGAGACTGGGAAGGAGGGCTGTCTCTCCCCGGCAGCCGCAGCCCTGGAGCTGGGGAAAGTCGCCTCTTTCTCTGGCCACCGCAGCCCTGCATGGTTCATTTATGTGGGTGGCCCTTCATTTACTTGAGTGCGGCCGCCCAGGCGTGCACCTTAGAGGGGAGCTATCCTCGGACCACCTCAGTGGAGCTTGCGGGCCACAGTTTGAGAACCTCTGGATTAGATGGACCTTTGTGATCCAGAGTGGCAGTTCTTACATTCCTGAATCTGCAGACAGCTTTAAGCTGTAGCTGTGAAAGATGAACTGTTCAATTCATGTAAATAGATGAACTCTGGATTCTTAAATATTAAATGTCAGCATTAACTTCTTCACTGCTAATCAGTTTAGCAGAAACATCAAGCTGATGTGCTTATTGATAGCCTTATTGCCTTACTGTATCTGCTAAAACACCTATGTCTACACTATGAACCTTACAGTGGCACAGTTGTATCACTGCAGCAGTGCTGCTGTAAGGGCTCCCATGTAGCCGCTCTTTGCCAACAGGAGAGCTCTCCTGCCGGCATAATTAAACCACCCCTAGCAGGAGAGTGTCTCCCGTCGACATAGCGCTGTCCGCACTGGGACTTTTGTCAGTCGGGGGGGGGGGGGTTGTTTTTTTCACACCCCTGTCAAGATTTGCTCCTTCCAAACATAGTCTTCTCAACCTTTGCCTAAGAAGGGGAGGGAAAGACTAGCTTGGCTTCTTACCCCGTTGTCAGAAGCTTCAACTACATCATGCAAAAAGAAAAAACCCACCTCACCCTCTAGAAGGCTTATCCCCCATCTGTTTCTTAATCATTTGATAAAACCGTTTCCCCCGATAGCTTCTATAGTATGCTTTTGCATTATCAATAAAAAGACCTGCAGCATACTGAAAACTTGAAAAAACATGCCCCTGACCGACCTAAGTTTCACCGACAAAAGTGACTGTGGACAGCATTATGTCAGCAGGGGAGGCTCTCCTGCTGGCATAGCTAATGCCACTCATTGGGGGTGGCATAATTATGCTGGCAGGAGAGTGGTAGACGGGAGAGCTTACAGCGGCACTGCTGTAGCGGTACAGCAGTGCTGCTGTAAAGTCCATAGTGTAGACACATCCTTATAGGTGGTTTTCTACATCAAGATTGAGGCAGTAAGGTCAGTTTGATGGTAGTTCTGAGTCTGCCATTCCTGAACCTGTTTAGTAAAGAAATAAAGGATTTCAGGCACAACTGCTGTCAAGCTGGTATCTTTCTTAAGCACTAACCTCACTCACTTCTAAAAATTAGTTGTATGCGTGCTTAGTTTGCTCTTAGTTTAGTTTTCCAGTTACTGTTGCATTGCAGCAGCATTTCTTTCTAAGGCCAGGTCTACACTACCGCGGTAGTTCGACGGCTGGCAATCGAACTTCCGGGTTCGATTTATCGCGTCTGGTCTGGACGCGATAAGTCGAACCAGGAAGTGCTCGCCGTCGACTGCGGTACTCCACCTCAGCGAGAGGAGTACCGCGGAGTCGACGGGGGAGCCTGCCTGCCGCGTGTGGACCGCGTCTGAACCACGGTAAATTCGAACTAAGGTATGTCGACTTCAGCTACGTTATTCACGTAGCTGAAGTTGCGTACCTTAGATCGAATTGGGGTGTTAATGTAGACCAGGCCTAATATAGCACTCTTAAAGTAAAACAGTAAAATTCCCATTATCTGAACTTCTTGGACAGCATCAAATACATTTGGGTAATTGAGAGTCAGAACAGGAAGTCAGCTGGTTCTTGGTTGGAAAGGGAGGGCCAAGCAGTTGAGTTTTGGATGACAGGGTTTCTGCTGTGTAACAAGATTTTTCTTTATTGTCCCCTTCCCTCTCCTTTTCTAGCGAATTACTTTTGGTACATTGCACAAGCTTTAAATGACTACAGTGGCAGGCTGCCAAGTTTATGGTAATCTTGGTGTGTTACCTGAAAGCTATTGTTGGAATATTTTCACAGTGGGAGTTTGATAAAATGTTTTGGTGTCGCTCATCTTAAGAGAAGTTCCTCTTTTTTTTTGTCTTTTTCTGCTCTCCCCAGTCTGAGTTAGTGGTAGAACATAAGCACGACCATACTGGGTCAGATCAGTGGTCCATCTAGCCAATGTTCCCTCTAATTTTTTCCATCCATGTACGGAATAAATGTTATGTGCACCGAAGTAATGTGTGGATGTGCACCACTAGTAGAAACAAAAAACCTAGTTTTAATATTTTTTTAAAAGTTACCCCAGGGATAATTACTCCAACCAGGACAGGTTAGGCATTTTAGAACTCAGTACTCAAAGAATTAAATTTAAGCATAAGAGAAATAAAAATTATGAAATGTATAGACTAGTTAAAAAACTAAAATAACACACTTTGAAAGAATAAAATTACAGATAATATATGTGCATTGCAGGAAGTACCAAGAAGTAACAATAACAAAAATAATAGTATGTGTTGGGACAGTGTGTGTGTGTGAGGGAGAGAGACAGAGACTGTGTGTGTGTGCTGGCTGCTGGGGAAGTCTCTGAGAGATGCTGTGCGCTGTCTCTTTAAGGCACTCTCACTTGCCACGGGAGGGCTCAGAAGGCTCATTCAGACTTCAGACCACTGCAGCTTTCCTGCTCCTAAGTCCTGTCCCCCCCTCCCCAGCTCTGTGGAGATGGGGTACATGGCTGGGAGGGAGGCGGGAGGAGCAGGAGAGACAGAGTGAGTGAAAAACAGAGATTGTGTGTGCTGGCTGTTGGGGAAGTCTCTAAGGCACTCACTCACTGTGGGAGAGCTCAGAAGGCTTGTTCAGACCTCAGACCACAGCAGCTCTCCTGCTCTTGAACCCTGTCCCCCCTTCCCTGCTCTGCAGAGATAGGATACAGAGGGGGAGGGGAACACCCTGACATCAGCACCCTCTTCTCTCTCCCCCATTCTGCACAGCCAGCAGGAGGGTCCCAGGAACAGCTGGCCCTGGGCTCCAAGGCAGAGAGCAAGAACAACATGGCTGCAAAGCAGCGGGGGAGGGGCACGTGAACACATGCTGCCAGATGTTCGCAGTTCTGCTAATGAAGTGCGCGGCCCTTGAATCACTCCTGGGCGGCCGCCCGACTGCGCAGCTTAGAGGGAACGCAGCATCTATCCCAGTATCCTGTCTTCTGACAGTGGCCAATGCCAAGTGCTTTGGAGGGAATGAAAAGAACAGGGCAGTTATTGAGTGATCCATCCCCTGTCCTCCACTCCCAGCTTCTGGCAGTCAGAGGCTAGGGATCCTCGGAGCATGGGGTAGTGTCCCTGAGCATCTTGGCTAATAGCCATTCAGGGACCTATCCTCCATGAACTTATTTTGATTCTTTTGTGGACCCAGTTATAAGAAGAAACACATGGGGATCAAAGTATTAACTTATATGATGACTAAACGGTGAGGTCGTTTGGGTCCCAAGTTTTCTAGGCTCCTAAAAGTTCCTCAAGAGACCAAATTTTGGCATATGTACGACAGTGTTAATGTGCTTCAGGAGACATGTTGAGTCCTCCTTACTTAGAGGAGGGTCACCATGTTGCAAGATTTTTTTGGGGGAGGGGGGTATTGGAAATAGGTGGTAGGTGGCATCTTCAGGTTTTTCTCCCAGTAGGAAAAAAGTAATCCCGTCTTTTCAGTTTCAGTTAACTTGAGTCCCATCCTCACATACAAACCCTTAATGTGAGTATGATGGTAAACTTGTGCACTAACACCGCTGTGTGTAGCTGGAGTGTTTTGCAGTATGGCCATTCTTGCTTGAGCTAGGCTAACTCAGAGGAATTATTTGAGTGCGGATAATGTGTTTTCATTGCAGTTAACTCATACACTAAGGCAACCAAAATAGGGGTGGCCAGGAGCTCATTAAAGCAGGGATATAAGTAGAGAGCACTGGAGAGCTTGTGGAAGGGCCCTGAAATAGAATAGGAAGAGTTTTCCTTGTCAAGGGCAGGAAGTAAGGAGGAATTGGAGAATTGGCAATATAGTAAGATTGCCAAAGAGAGTTCAAATTAAATCTCTTTGCCTTTTGTTACTCCATTCATGACTCCCAGTACATTGTGGCCAAGATGAAGAAATGCTCTATGCAGAGCTGTGTGCAACTTCAATTGTCAGGGTACAATATCCTTGTTCTTTATCATTCCCTCCACCCCCCCCAACTGTTAATTGTGGATACAGCCTGGGTATGGCTCCTAGAGAGCTGCAAAGATGGTAATGTAGTGGTAGGAGGCTTTATGAAATGCTAATGTAGACATGGCCATCGTGACTATTATCAGCAAGTTAGAGTTAAGGCTAAAACCAGAAGTTAAACAGCAGGATGCTATATAGATCAATAGAGAGACGAGCCTGAGTTTTCTGCTATTTGTTTTTCACTCTTGCTTGACAGAATTAAGCTTCAATTTCTTGTTTAAATGTAGACTTAAGGATGAACATGAACTATATTGACGATATTTGTTGCTTGTTTATTTGGCTGGCTTTAACTTTTTGGGATGTTGAGATGGCGAAATGAAAATACTTAGTTCTAGTATATAGTAGCTATCAAAGCTGTTTTGTGGCACAAAAGCAGCAAAGGTTTGGAGTCCAGTTATTATTGAACTAAAATTTCTGTATGAAATACTAAAGTGTGTAAAGGGGGGGGAATTGCTTTAATCATAAGTGCAGCTTGTTGTGTATTGTTTAATGTAATGAAATTTACATATTACAGCAAGATACTAACTTAAAGAAGTCATGATAATTAATACAAGTAACCTCAATAAAATGAAGCCTTTGCTCAGAATCTTCAATTAGAAATGGTCTTAAAAGGTGTGAAGCTCCGATAAAGTATTTTTGCACTCTGTGTTAATAATTTATCTATTTTACATTCTTCAATAAGGCTGAAATACCAAAAGGCCTGTAGGGAGGAGGTAATTAACTTAATGCACTCAAGGAGCATCAAGTAAAATCAGTTATTGTCTCATCGTGTTACTCCCGAGGACATTCTACAAAATTCTGCAAATTGTATTTGTCAAATAAATGTGGAGGCTCCAGCATGGCATTGGGGAGCACAGGCCACTGGCTGCACAGAGGTGGGAGTTCACTGTGCAGCTTCCTCCACCTCCAGGACATGGACTCAAGGGTGAGGCTGAACCTGAGGCTCCACCTGATCATGACAGAGCGCAGGGACTGGGCCTGCCCCAGAAACACCCTAGGGTTCTGCCCTCACTGCCGGGTGGGCTCAGCAAGGCAGGATCCAAGTGTGGAGAGGCTTAGTGTGGGGAGATCCATATGTGGGTTGAGAGGGTTCTCTGTGGGACAGTCTGGGTGTGGGCGGCTCAGTGGGGGACCTGGATGCACAGGGGCTTGTTGGGAGGGTTCTGGGTGCACAGTAATAGGACTCTGCAGGGGGGTCCAGGTGAAGGTGGTTGGGCTCAGTGGGGGGGATAGAGCTTGATGGGGGTGTCTGGGTGTGGGGAGCTCAGTGGTGGGGTCCAGATGCTGGGGGGGGGTGGGGATCCAGGTGCAGCTGGTTGGGGCTCAGTAGTTTGGGGATCTGGCTGGGTGGCTTGTTGGGGTGGTGCAGGTGGAGTGGGACTCGTCAGGGAGGGTTCTGGGTTCTGCCCCACAATGATTTACCTCTCTGCCAGCTGCCCTGGGCACCCGATACTACTGCTGGGGAGGGTCGCATGATCACTCTTGTTGCTTCCCTTTGCTTCCTTGTCAGAAAGTCATTTTTTCTGGGGTGGAAGCAAAGAAATCTGCGGGGGACATAAGTTCTCTGCATATGCAGTGGCACATAATTCCCCCAGGAGTAATCATGTACAGTGAATTCAGCTAGTGCTAATATGTAGTACTTGTTTCACAGGAGTGTTCAAGAATGGATGCATAGCAAAATGTGGGTTGATTGCATTTGTGTTCAGTAATTGTTACCATATGGGTTAGGAGCAAGAGAGGAGGTTTGAATTATGCAGAATTTGTGGCCAGTCATTTTGTAAAATAAAAATAGATCCATAAGTCTGAATGACTTGGAGCATTTTCTAAAGAGATTTAAAATACATTGTCCAGTTTTTTTTCCCTGTTGAAGGGGTAATTTACAGTATGTTGTTCAAGAGCAACATTATTGCACCAAGGTAAGAATATAGTGAAATGCTGCAATGGCTCAGGTTACTGTGTAAGATCAGAATTGGTTTGGACTATGATAAACACAGTATGTCAAGATTCAAAAATGTTCGACTTTCACAGCTACAGAACTTCTGCCTTTAAATCTATTATATTCAGGAGATTGAGCCATTTTTTGTATAATGTGCTGGCTAACACACTAGTACTCTTGTTTATCTTGATTTATGTATTATGGTGCATTTAGACAGGTTTCAGAGTAGCAGCCGTGTTAGTCTGTATCCGCAAAAAGAACAGGAGTACTTGTGGCACCTTAGAGACTAACAAATTTATTAGAGCATAAGCTTTCGTGGGCATCCGAAGAAGTGGGTTGTAGCCCACGAAAGCTTATGCTCTAATAAATTTGTTAGTCTCTAAGGTGCCACAAGTACTCCTGTTCTTTTTATGGTGCATTTAGTATCACTTGTCAACTGATCCTTCAAACAAACTTGCTTTTTGTTTTGGTATACGTAGCCTCTTGTTTGAATTCCCACGAAAAACTTTAATTAAAGTTGCAAATGTAGATCAGTTGAATTAAAGATGAAGAATCACAAGCATTGGAGCATGAAATAAAGAATTACAAACCCAGTTTATACACAAGATATTTAAACGGCTGTTTAGCCTGTCACGCTTGAGGATCAGCATTTTGGCCCTCCACAGGGACTCTAATAAAATTTGATTATGAAAGGATATGACCTGCAAATTTTAAACTGAAGTATTTTAATCAACCCTGTTGCTATGGAGAGAAGTTGGTGGTACCATGTCCAACTGTCTCCCACTACTTACCCTGCACCCCCAAGAACATAGGACTTTCCATCCTAGCCCAGGATGGAGCCAGAGCCCAGGTCCATCTAGTCTAGCATTCTGTCTCCTACAGTGGCCAACTTCAGATGCTTAAAAGGAAGGTGTAAGAACCCCAGAGTAGGTGGATATGGGATAATCTGTACTGCACATCAGGTCTGATCCTGTTGTTTCACAGTTGGAGATTGGCTTAAGCCCTGAAGCATAAGGTTTAATGTCTTTTATGCAACCCTTTTATTATGACTTTTATGGATATTCTTGATAGCCATAAAATTATCCAATCCCTTTTTAATCTTGCAAAGTTTTTGGCCTCAACAGCTTCTTGTGGCAGCAAATTACAGAGATTTATTATACATTGTATGAAAAAGTATTTCCTTTTATTGGTTTTTAATTTCCTGCCTTTTAATTTAATTGAATATATCCTTATTTTTGTGTTTGAAATGGGGAGAACCTTCTCTATATACCGTTCATTATTTTATATACTTTTATCATATCTACATGTCCCTTCCAAAGTAACTTTCCGATCTTTTCGGTTTTGCTTTTTTCCTTGCCTTCCATCATTTTTGTCACCCTTCTTTGAACCCCTGGTAGTTCTGCAATATCCTTTTTTGAGACAGAGTGAGCAGTATTGCACATAGGATTCCAGATGAGACCACACCATTGACTTGTATAAAAGCCTTCTCTGTATTATTCACCATCCCATTCTTTTTGCAACTGACTGTTTTTATTTTTTTAACCACAGTTGCACACTGAGCAGAGGTCTTCATTGAGCTTGGTACTATGATGCCTCTGTCTCCGAAGAAGTGGGTTGTAGCCCACGAAAGCTTATGCTCTAATAAATTTGTTAGTCTCTAAGGTGCCACAAGTACTCCTGTTCTTTTTGCGGATACAGACTAACACAGCTGCTACTCTGAAACCTCTCTTTCTTGAGGTCATAGTTAATTTATAATACTGTAAGATGATAAAATTTTACCTCCAATGTGCATTACTTTGCATTTATTTACATTGAATTTCATTTGTTATGTTGCCTGGCGTGAGACAGGAGTGTTCTGAGCAGCTCCCTGTTGGCCTTCTGTGCAATTGCAGAGGCAACAACAACTGTCCGTTTGAATGCCTGCTTCCCTGCTGGGCTGTGGAAGCCTCATGGTGGGTAGGATAGGTCTTGTGGGAACACAGGATGTCTCCCCACCCCCACAGAGCCATTTGGGACAATCCAGGAGAGGGCGCTAAAGAGAAGTTTGAGAATTAATAACCAGCTGTAGCGTTGGGAATAGCTGGAATGCAGCACGTGCCAGCCATTCCTTTCAGCCCCCAACATTCCCGCCCTTCTCCTCCTCCTCCTCCTCTTCCCCCTCCCCCCCAAGCTGGAGCTGCATGGAGGGAAGCATAACAACAGAATATGAAGGCTCTGCTCCCACTGGGAACTCTGCCTCCCTGCAGGAGGCTTGTAAGTGTTTTTTTGTTTTGTTTCCCTTTGTGTCACTTGTGGGGTGTTAACTTTGGGGTCTCTTTATCTGACTGGTATTATCTAAAGCTGGAGGTTGCACTGGTTTAACTTAAATCATCTTATTTAAACCAGTGACTATCGTTTGTGGACTTTTTTTTTATATCTGTTATAAACTGGTTATGTTAAGTTGGCTTGCACCTGTAAACTTACAGAGAAATTGCATCAGGTTAGAGCATGACCTGGACAGCATTTAGAAACTGACACAACGTTTAAACACCGCTTAGCATTTGGTGTAAATGGGGGTCGTCATGTTTAACATAACTGAATGCTAAATTGTTCTTAACGTTTTTAATTCTCAAGACTGCTCAAGATCATGGTTTAATATGATATAATTCTTATCTATCGACGAGCCCAATAGGTTGTATCTGGAAGGCTTCAAGAAACCACTGTCTTGTTTTCAGTCTGCTTCTGCCTGTGAAAGCTCTTAGCAGGATCAGAGGCACTGAAGATGGATGTTTGTAGTTTCAGGAAGAAACCCCCTACATTGCTTCATGTTCGGAAAATTCTTGACCATAAAGGTTGGAAATGTTTTGAATGAGTTCTTAAAGCCTGCAGAAATTGGTTACATGTCACTGCAAAATGCAAGGTGGAAAATATTGTTTAGCATAAGTAGTTAGCGCACATTGTAAGAGACCATTCAAGGTAGAGTGGCTTGTTAACACCTCTGCAGTCATCAGACAAAAAGAGGGAGTTAGTGGATAGTGTCTATCAGAGTATGATTTAAGCTTTCAGGGTTTTGAAAGTGTTGTGCAGGTTTTCTTTGAGGATGAGGACTGATAGGCCAGATATAGTGTGATGGCTCTGTGAAGTGTTCACCCACAGGTGATGTGGTGTGTTTGTCTCTGATAATTTTCCTATGTAAATTCAATCAAGAGTGTAGTGATTGTTTTGGTTTCACCCACTAAGGACTTGTCTACACTGCCACTTTACAGCACTGCAACTCTCTTGCTCAGGGGTGTGAAAAAACACCCCTATGAGAGCTGCAAGTTTCAGCGCTGTAACATGGCAGTGTAGACAGTGCTACAGCGCTGGGAGCCACTCCCCTCATGGAGGTGTTTGTTTTTGTTTATAGTGCTGGGAGAGCTCTCTCCCAGTGCTGGTGATGCAACTACACAGCCACATTAAAGCACTGCCGTGGCAGCTCTTTAATGTTGCTAGTGAAGACATGCCCTTAGTTGTTGTTGGGGCCTTTAGTGCACTGGATGAGGTACACTACGTGTGTAGGGCCCATGGATCTTGAAAGATGTGTTGTGGGGGTGTTGATTATTGTAGCAGTGGAGATATGTCTGCAGGTTTTGCATCTGTCGTTATGGCATGGTCTGGGGCCACTTTGAGTTGGAATGAGCTTAGAGACTTTCTCGAACCCTCCCACTTCTTAGAGAGGTTGGAGAGTTGTTTGAGCCAGCTCATGAGAAGCAAGCTGCTCCCCACAAACCAGGACATGCCAACTCAAAGCGGCACCAGACCTAGTCTCCTGCCCTGCATAACACAGGCCATAGAACTTCCTGCACTGAGCCCAGTAACTTGTGGCTTAATAACAAGCTATAGGTGGAGTCACTAAAACCCATGTTCTGGAACCCATACATCTTAAATTGTCTTTTATCTTTAATTATCGTGGTTAGAATTTACTCTTCAACTCACTTTGAGAAGCTATCCTATTAAACTTTACCAGAAAAATTTGCTGAACAAAGTACTTCTTACAGGTCTGCTTAACTCTTTGTGAACTGGATCAGTGAAGCTATGCTGTGTTCTTCAGTGGGTTAGTTAAAGCATGTAGCCACCTGGGCACAAACTATGACATTTATAGAAGAACAAGTTTTGTTCTATACATTTTCATAGCTTATTCTGTGCCCAGTTGGCTGTATGCTTTAGTAGTGTTCGCCTGTGAACTCGATAGATACCCTTTGGACCAAATCTGTGACTAACTTCTGTTGCTTTGTAAATTTAATTATAAATGGCTGCTGGAATAAACATGCCTCAGCTTTGGCATCTAATCATTCACAAAAGGTTGCTTATTACAAGTGTACCATTAAGCAAGAGTGGTTACACAACTAACTCTTACACAAACAAGAAATTTATCCTGTTCTTCAATAGTCAACAATCTGGACTGGTGATTTTGATCCTCAGACAGCAGCTAACAATCATAAGACTTCTTGGTGCCAAACCTCATTTGCATCACATCCCCAAAACTAGCTGTCAGGCAGGGTATAGTCAGGCAGCAAGCAATCCTATTACTTATTGTTGCTAGTACTTCTCCAGAAAGTAAATGATCTTCATGCTGGCAGTTGTGAAGCTGATCACTTAGTTTGAAACACTACTTACATTTTGAATTCTTCTTGGGATAGTTAGAGGTGTACTTACTGCTTGGGTTTAGGACACCTCAGTGGCACATATATCTGGGACGTGTGGCTAAAATTAATAACTGTAGGTGGAACTTAATACTGAACAAGAATTGTCTTTGGAGTATAGGTGCATGCCATAGTAATTCGAGCAGTATGTTTGGATTCCTTGAATATGAATAAAACCCCAAATTGTCCTATTTGGGTAAACTTCAATAAACAAAAGAAAGTGAAGAATTAAACAAATATTTCATTTTAATGTCTCAGGCATTTATGGGCACAAAATAATGAGATATGGTGGAATTGTAGTTTACACTACAGGTTAGTCGGTATAACTTGCGTCGTTCGGGGTGTGAATAAGTCATCCCCTGAGCAACACAAGTTACATCAGCCTAAGTGCTGGTGTGGACAGCACTATGTCGGTGGGAGAGCTGCTTCCGTTGACATAGCTACCGCCTCTCGGGAAGGTGGTTTTATTATGCTGACAGAAGAGCTCTCTCCTGTGGGCAGAGAACATCTTCACCTGTAGCGCTTCTAGTATAGACTAGCCCAGAGATGCCATAAGAGCAGTTACTGCAGTATTTAAACCTCATAAATGGGTCACTGAGGGATTATAAAAGCCTGTGATAAATGTAAACAAAACCCAAGAAACCTCTCTTGTCATGTACCTTTTATTTATTGGCTTCCTCTGGAGCTTGTTGCTGTCGTATGAGGCCCCCCACCAGTGAGAACCAGGGGCAGTACTCTGGTGAAAAGCCCAGCCCACAGAAGCTAAGATTTCTGCTGGTATACTGCCTTTGAGCCCAATTTAGGGAAGTGGGGCTCTGTGTTTTTTATATTAATCTCTGGCTAGTAGGTGTCCATAAACTTCTACCCAACCTCCTTTTAGCAGCTGAAAGAGAAGAGGGGCTTTTTGTTCTCCCCCTTCAGTGCCTCTTTGTTGTGATGAAAGGTGGGAGGAAAACAGGTCTCCACTCTCCACCTCTTTTGAGGAGGTAGGTCTTCTCTGTATAGAACACCAATACTTGCTTTTGTTCAGATCTTTCCCAAGCATCAGCAAAAAGACACAATTCTTGAAAGTTTACTGTTGACCTTAAAGTTCTGAATAGCAACTATGAAACTAATCAGCCTTCACTTCCTTTTTTCTGCCTGTTGGCAAAGCTCTGAACAACAGAAGATGCAGTGGAAAACTATCTGCAGATGCATGAAAACACTTTTGCAACAGTTTTCTTTTTGTTCATATTTGAAAGACTACTATATCTGTGCAACCATAAAGGCTAGAAACTTTTTTGAGCACTTCAATTCTGTGGAAATTGATGATTGTTTAGAAACCTATCCTCACCAAGAAAAACTTCACAGTGAGGAGTAGGCAGGTGTAGAATTTTCAGCCCATGACTGAAATGTATGTACAATGCAACTTAGCAATATTATATGTGTGTGTAAGATACTAGATACACTTAAGAATTAAGATAATGGCTAGCTGTATTAACAATATTTATGCTAGCGTGTCCTGTGATGTTCCTGTTGGTGTTAACTCAATTTCTAAACAAACCATCAGTTGTGTCAAACTTGTGAATGTTAGAGCTTGCGAATAGTGTCAGACATTCAGAAATATAGTCTAGAGAACAGGTACAGCTCAGCAGTGGCTGTGCAAGTCTTTCTATGCTGGTCTACCAATGGGCATTTATCCGTACCTGGAGAAGGGACCACCTCTAGGGATAAGGAGGGTCATTCAATCGCCTACCCTGTCTCCGAATATTATCAACAAGGTTGCTATTGGTGTCGTTTATGGTGGTGGTTTCTGTGATGTGGACACCTGTCCACTGGGAACTAGACAGATCAACTTTCTTTCAAATAGCCTACTAAAAAGGCATCCATTGATGGAAACTTTTAATTGTTACTGACCTGAGCAGGAATTGAATACAAAAGTGCTATCAGTTAGCAGTGCCCGGAGCCATCAGTCTTGTTAGCTGTTTCAAATAATTTGTTTTACTAAATTATTTGACTATAGAATGCTTTTGTGAATCAGTCTTATTCTAACAAAATATTAATTTTTGTTTTAGGATACCTGTAAAAGATGGTGGATCGCTTGGCAAACAGTGAAGCAAATACTAGACGAATAAGTATAGTGGAAAACTGTTTTGGAGCAGCAGGTCAACCTTTGACTATTCCTGGTCGTGTTCTGATTGGAGAAGGAGTGTTAACAAAGCTGTGTAGGAAGAAACCTAAAGCAAGACAGTTTTTCTTATTCAATGATATTCTTGTCTATGGCAACATTGTTATCCAGAAGAAAAAATACAATAAACAGCACATAATTCCACTGGAAAATGTCACTATTGATTCCATCCAAGATGAGGGGGACTTACGGAATGGGTGGCTTATCAAGACACCTACAAAATCTTTTGCAGTTTATGCTGCCACTGCCACAGAGAAGTCTGAATGGATGAGCCACATAAATAAATGTGTTTCTGATTTGCTTTCCAAAAGTGGGAAGACTCCCAGTAATGAACATGCAGCTGTCTGGGTACCTGACTCAGAGGCTACTGTTTGTATGCGTTGTCAGAAAGCAAAATTTACACCTGTCAATCGTCGTCACCACTGTCGCAAATGTGGCTTTGTTGTATGCGGACCCTGTTCTGAAAAGAGGTTTCTTCTTCCCAGTCAGTCCTCCAAGCCTGTGCGGATTTGTGACTTCTGTTATGATCTTCTTTCTACTGGGGAGATGACTACTTGTCAGCCCACTAGATCAGACTCTTACAGCCAGTCACCTAAGTCCCCTTTAAATGATGTATCCGATGATGACGACGATGATGATAGCAGTGATTAAGGACCAAATATTGTTTTCAGGCGTTGCAATTGGTGTTTTGAACTATAAAGAGCTGCTTTTGGGGAAACCTGTAGCCAGACTCCTCTGAAATTCTATTCTAGCCATAACATTTGCCTGAGTATCTTCAACTACAATGTGCCTCAATATGAATGTTCTAGACAATAGGCTTTTCACTCTTCTGCAGGGATAGACTGTTGCAAATATATCAGATAACTTTCCAACTTCTTATACTTGAGTTATGTCTAGAGTAGACTTTTTGTTGAAGATTGGAAAATTCAGCGTAGCTTTCTTTATTTAACAACCATGCTACATTATTTGATAGTGATACTTTATCATTTCTGTTTTTTTATATGGTAAAATAATAAACATGCATGAAACTATGATAAATATATTTTGGTTAATTCCATCAAATGTTTAGCTTTTTCTAACCATGTTATGTAATGATAAATTGAATTGACATTTCGTAACATATATTCATACTTTAAATGTCACTAATTTGGGGGGGAAATTGTTTTGCATTTATTTATGACAAGCAGTGCCTTGTAATGACTGTGGTGTTTCAGGAAGAAACAAACCTGTTGCATACTATCTGGATTTGCATGGCACAGATATCTGAGAAAGTGATGGTGCTATTGAAAATAATTGCTGTGGTAAAATAAGGTTTTGGAAAGCACATTATTGTATTCACACCAATGCAGTGAGTGACTATGGCCCCAATCATGTAACCTAATCTGTGAGGGCAGCCCCAGTACATGTGCAGATTCCCACAAACTTGAGTGGGCTTCCACAAAAGTTGTAGAGGCTCACTCGCATGCATCAAATTACTGGGTCAATATCTCTGGTGGATAAATTTAGTCTGATGTTCTCCACATGGTTATACAATCTTATTTCTCTTCAAAATAGTTTTAAGATTTCTTGCATTTTTATATTTTATAGGTATCAGAAATAGTAATTGACAATTGCATTGTTAAATTTTGACTGGTGGTTTAAGTAACATTTTGTTGCTGAAATTTATTAAATTGTTCTGAATTGCTTCCCAACACAACACTAATTTGTTTGTTTTCACATTAGCGGGAGGTATTTTTAGGTGAAGATTGGAATTTATTTTTAAATAAGCTAGTGTGAAAAATTTCTGACCAACAATCTGTGAACACCTTTGTAAAAATGGCTCTTCTTTATACACAACTGACCTCAAGTTAAAAGGGGAATGCAAATTATTTCCTTTTAAGCATATATATACACATGACCAAGAAAGCTGTAACTAAGTTACAAAATGGTCAGTGCAGAAAATGTCTCTAACAGAGTTCACTTTACTTTTATCAAGTTCTTTTCTACAAAAGTGTGATATTCCTATATAAATGTAAAAGTTAGCTTTGTGAAGATTTGTAAAATCCTAAACGTTGACATTTCTATATTTTTATAATAGTCAATTTTTATGTGAAAAAAACCTCTGAAATAATTGTATGGGAATATAGTAGCAACTGATTTTATAAAAAAAAAATTGTTAAATTTATATATAGATCTTTGTTTATTAAGTGACAATTTCTGCACTGTTTGCCTTGGCTGGCAATAATTGGGTTAAAAGTATTTATTGAATAAACAGTCAATGCTGCATATTGCACTAGTCTCCCAATCTGTACATTGTAACTGTATGTTTTTAGCAAAATTACAATGTAAAGCAATAATTATCAATTCAGTATCCAACTAGCTAAAGAGTGCAATTAACATAAGAATTGCTATAATTTTAAATTGAACAAAGAGATGCTATTTTCTTTAAAAAGCACGGAAGTAAAAGGTTTGATCTGCTTTAAAATAAATATTGAAAGGGGGAAAACACTTTCTGTAATTAGGGCTTACAGAACAGGGGTACTCGTTAATATTACCTGATAAGCAATAAATGGGGGAGTGTGCTCTAAAGGATAGCTGTAATAAATCAGTGTGCTCCTACTTTGATTCATAGGAAACAGTGACTTGCAGAACTAAGGGAAAATGTTCTGTTCTTAGAGTATTTTCAGGCAACAAATCTTACCTTTGTGCTTATGCAACAATGTTTCTGTTTCAGAAATGGAAACTAAATTTTATTAGCTTAGTTTTTCTATAGAAACATAATTCAGCGACTTTCTGTGTAAATATCTGTGCTAATGATTAACAATATAATTGATATACTTTAGTTTTCTTTTCTTAAGCTGTGATACAAGATTAATATTCATTTGTCTTGTTTCAGAATTCCATTCTTTGTATATCTTTCCAGTATGTTTGTAAGTTGCACATACGTCTTCAGCACTTTTATTTTATTTTTTTCTGGGAGGAAACATTTAAATTTCTTAAGTTATTTCTGCAGAATGTTCTTGCACCTACCCGAATCCATCATTACCTGTTAACAAAATTTGTACTATGCTGCACTGATTCCTGAAGCTGTAACCAAACTGACATCAAAAGGGGAAAAATCATTGTTTCATCTGAAACTAATGTATGACAGTCAAAGCTTTTAGGGAACATAAAAATGTTTTGGTAATATTCCATTGTGGTGTTTCAAATTTTAAATTGTCTTGTACTTTCAGATTCTTCAAAGGGCTCAATACATGACTTGTAAACTTGTTTTCGGTCAAATCTACTTATTTTACTTACAAATATATGGTGTAGCTTCAAACCTGTATGTGTTAGTAGTTCTTTAACTACAGGCCTTCAAGAGTGACAAAGGGTACAGCAGTAGCATGGTAAACATGGGTAGTGGAGCTCTCTATGCTGATCAAACAAGAAATGAAAATTCAAAAGTTCCGAGGGCTTTAACAGGAGAGGGGGGCTATTTCCTGTGTACCTGGCTGCTGTGCAATGGAGTTGAAAGTGCTCTCCAGAGCAATCACAGCGGAGCACGGTGGGACACCTCCTAGAGGCCAATTAATTAAAATTACACAACATAGTGTCTATACCAGGGGTAGGCAACCTATGGCACGCATGCCAAAGGCAGCACACGAGCTGATTTTCAGTGGTACTCACGCTGCCCGGGTCCTGGCCACTGGTCTGGGGGGTTCTGCATTTTTATTTGATTTTAAATGAAGCTTCTTAAACATTTTAAAAACTTATTTACTTTATATACAACAATAGTTTAGTTATATATTATAGAGTTCTAGAAAGAGACCTACAAATGTTAAAATGTATTACTGGCACGCAAAACCTTAAATTGGAGTGAATAAATGAAGATTCGGCACACCACTTCTGAAAGGTTGTCGACCCCTGGTCTACACTATCCCCAGGTCGACCCGTGGATGTTGAATCAAGCGCTACACCTCACGCGGAGGTGGAGTACAGAAGTCGACTTTATGGGTAACTTAGGTCGGCAGAAGGGACTTGGTAGTGTAGACAGGAACATTATTAGATCCACTTAATGCTGCTTCCTTCGACCTAAGTTTGTAGTGTAGACCAGGCCACAGTAATAGAATACTTTATTTTCCTGCCTAAGTAAATTAAATGCAAGTAGGTTCAGTTTCAGAAGTGGCTAAATCTAATAAATTGGTGGGGAGCCAGTAATACAGGGGATCAAAATTGACAAATCAGAATAGGCAGAATGTGGATTCATAAATGATTTATGTAGTTAACCAGATTCACATTTAAAAATAAGACTAAGCAAGAAATGAACAATAGCAGGGTGCACTGATTTAAATCAGTGGTTTAAATCAATTTTAATAATTTAAATCAGGAAGCCTTGATTTAAATAGATTGTAATCGTATTTTGCATTTGTACTTTTTAGGTATTTTCCTAAAGAAAGGTTGACTCTTGTTAATTGTTAATAATTAAAATGTTGATTTGTAACTAAATATAGCTAAACTTACACTAAACTTGTTGCTTTTTTTTGCTAACCAGGAGGAAACACTGTATCTATACATTTTTAAAGGAATTATATAGTTTAACACATTTATTCAGATTCTCAATTTTTATATTTTTATTGTGTTAGAAAGTGGTGAACTACGCAGTTTATTTACTAGAATTAGATTAATCTTTTACTTATGATTTGTCAAGCTGTGGATGGAAATTCAATTAAAATGCACAAAAATGTCATTTTTAATTTAAAAAGAAAAGTGCTTGGTACAGAAGAGAATTTATCAATACATAGCTCAGTGGTTTGAGCATTGGCCTGCCAAACCCAGGGTTGTGAGTTCAATCCTTGAGGGGGCCACTTAGGGATCTGGGGCAAAATCAGTACTTGGTCCTGCTAGTGAAGGCAGGGGGCTGAACTCGATGACCTTTCAGGGTCCCTTCCAGTTCTATGAGATAGGTATATCTCCATATATTTATATTTTTACATTTAAAACTGATTTATTAAACTAAGGAAGTACTGTATGTGTAGTTAATAGGGCTGTCGATTAATCACAGTTTTAATTGCACTGTTAAACAATAGAATACCAATTGAAATTTATTACATATTTTGGATGTTTTTCTACATTTTCATATATATTGTATTCTGTGTTGTAATTGAAATCAAAGTAACTCCTCACTTAGTCGTCCCGGTTAACATTGTTTTGTAGTTACATTGCTGATCAATTAGAGAACATGCTCGTTTAAAGTTGCGCAATGTTCCCTTATAACATCGTTTGGCAGCCGCCTGCTTTGTTCACTGCTTGCAGAAAGAGCAGCCCATTGGAGCTAGCTGGTGGGGGCTTGGAACCAGGGTGGACTGGCAGCCCCCCATCAGCTTCCCACTCCCCTAAGTTCCCTGTGCAGCAGCTGCCCAGCAGGCTAGCAATTGCAGCTGTCCCTCCCCCCACTGCCATGTGCTGCTCCTGCCCTCTGCCTTGGAGCTGCTCTTCAGAACCTCCTGCTTGCTGTGCAAGGGGGAGGGAAGAGGGGGGCTAATGTCAGGGTGTCCCCCTTCCCCCTGCTCGTGCACCTGCTCCATCTCCATAGAGCAAGTGGGGGACACGACAGGGCTCAGGACGGAGGGAGCTTGCTGGCAGGAGCTGCTGTCTCAACTTGCTAATCTATTTAAAAAGGCAATGTACTTAGAGTGGAGTCAGCATACTTAAAGGGGCAATGCACATCTCTCTCACACACACACACACACACACACACACACACACACACACACACACGGTGTGTGTCTCTGTCTGCCATGCTGTTTCCCCTCCCTCCATTCGTGCTGCTTTGTAGAGTGTGAGGCTACATTAACAACAATTTGTTAACCCTTGAGGGCTCAGCCGAATGCTAGTTCATCATTTAGCAGTAAGGCATTCCCTGGGAAATATCCCACCCTCTGACTTCATTGCCTCAACCAAGCTTCACAATCATCATCACTGTGTACCAGTATTAAATTGTTTAAAACTTATCGTGTGTGTGTGTCTGTGTGTGTGTGTGTATGTATGTGTGTGTGTGTGTGTGTGTGTGTGTGTGTGTGTATATAGAGAGAGAGAGAGAGAGAGTCTTTTGTCTGGCGAAAAAAAATTCCCTGGAACCTAACCCCCCCCCCCATTTACATTAATTCTTACGGGGAAATTGGATTTGCTTAACATCGTTCACTTAAAGTCGCATTTTTCAAGAACATAACTACAACGTTAAGCGAGGAGTTACTGTATATTTTTTATTACAAATATTTGCACTTTAAAAATGATAAAAGAAATGGTATCTTTCAGTTCGCCTCATACAAGTACTGTAGTGCAATCTTTGTCCTGAAAGTGCAACTTACAAATGTAGGGTTTTTTTGTTACATAACTGCACTCAAAAACAAAACAATGTAAAACTTCAGAGCCTACAAGTCCATGCAGTCCTATTTCTTGTTCAGCCAATCGCTAAGACAAACAAGTTTGTTTACATTTACAGGCGATAATGCTCCCTCTTCTTATTTACAATATCACCAGAAAGTGAGAACAGGCATTTGTATGGGCACCTTTGTAGCTGGCATTGCAAGGTATTTACGTGCCAGATATGCTAAACAATCATATGGCCCTTCATGCTTCCTCCACTATTCCAGAGGACATGCTTTCATGGTGATGACGCTCGTTAAAAAATAATGCGTTAATTAAATTTATGACTGAACCCCTTGGAGGAGAATTGTGTGTCCCCTGCTCTGTTTTACTCACATTCTGCCATATATTTCATGTTATAGCAATCTCGGATGATGACACAGCACATGTTCATTTTAAGAATACTTTCACTGTAGATTTCAAAAAACTCAAAGATGGTACCAGTGTGGGATTTCTAACCGACACAAGGTTTAAGAGTCTGAAGTGCCTTCCAAAATCTGAGAGTGACAAAGTGTCGTGCATGCTTTCAGAAGTCTTAAAAGAGCAACACTCTGATGCGTAAACTACAGAACCTGAACCACCAAAAAAGAAAATCAGCCTTTTGCTGGTGGGATCTGACTCTGATGATGAAAATGAACATGCATTGATCTGCATTGCTTTGGATTGTTATTGAGCAGAACCTATGCGCATGGACGCATGTCCACTGGAATGGTGGCTGTAGCATGAAGGGACGTATGAATCTTTAGCACATTTGGCAGGTAAATATCTTGCAATGCCGGCTACAATAGTGCCATGCAAACACCTGTTCCCACTTTCAGGTGATACTGTAAACAAGAAGCGGGCAGCATTATCTCCTGCAAATGGAAATAAATTAGTTTGTCTTAGTGATTGGCTGAATAAGAAGTAGGACTGAGTGGACTTGCAGGCTCAAAAATTTTATATTGTTTTATTTTTGAGTGCAGTTTTTTGTACATAATTCTACATTTGTAAGTTCAAACTTTCATGATAAAGAGATTGCACTACAGTACTTGTATTAGGTGAATTGAAAAATACTGTACATTTTTTTCTGCGTAATTGAAATAAAATATATTTGAAAATGTAGAAAACATCCACAAATATTTTAATAAGTGGTATTCTATTGTTTAACAGTGTGATTAATCAAGATTAATTTTTTAATCGCATGATTAATTTTTTAAATCACTTGACAGCCCTAGTAGTTACTGAATTGAACTGATCCTGGTAATAACTGCCTTCGAGACTTTAGAACTAGTAGATTGTATCCTCACACCTAGTTTTTATTCATAGATTGGAAGAAGAAAACAAGCTTTCCTGGTTTTCAACTCCCAATTGGTGTCTGAACTTTGAATGAAATAGTCATTGAACTGAGCATCTTGAATAAAATGAAATTAAGGTAATATTCTGTCTGCACCTGCAGAAAAGGCTAGTGCTGTCAAATGCTGTTTTAGTACTTCAACCAACTCTGGTTCCAGGTGCTTAGCCAGTGAGTTCAGTGGTTTGACTTTCTTTAAAAATTGGCAGCAAACATGAGCTGCTAAATATCATTTTTATATATATAATTTAATTTAGTAAGTGTAAGCCTTAACATAGGTTGTCAATTTCAAATTTTAAATATTGTTTAAAAATAAACTTGTATTTAATTTATAGAATCATAGGACTGGAAAAGACCTGAAGAGGTCATCTAGTCCAGTCCCATGCACTCATGGCATGACTAAGTATTAGAGGTTCTCAACCAGGGGTACATGTACCCCTGGGGGTACACAGAGGTCTTCCAAGGGACACAGCAACTCATCTAGATTTAACAGGCTACATAAAAAGTATTAGTTAAGACAGTACAAACTAAAATTTCATACAATGACTTATTTATACTACTCTATATACTGAAATGTAAGTACAATATTTATATTCCAATGATTTTATAATTATATGATAAAAATGAGAGAGTCGCAATTTTTCAGCAGTAGTGTGCTATGGCACTTTTTTGTATTTTTATGTCTGTTTTAAGTGAGGTGAAACTTGGGGGTACACAAGACAAATCAGATTCCTGAAAGGGGTATAGTAGTCTGGAAAGGTTGAGAGCCACTGATCTAGACCATCCCTGACATGTTTATCTAACCTGCTATTGAAAATCTCCAAATGATGGAGATTCTGCAACCTCCCAGGGCAATTTATTCCAGTGCTTAACTACCCTCACAGTTAGGAAGTTTTTCCTAATGTCCAACATAAACCACCCTTGCTGCAATTTAAGACCATTGCTTCTTGTCCTGCTCTTAGAAGTTAAAGAGAATAATGTTTTTCTCTCCTCCTTGTAACAACCTTTTATGTACTTAAAAACTGTTGTCTCCTCTGTCTTCTCTTCTCCAGACTAAACAAACCCAATTTTTTCAATCTTCCTTCATAGGTCGTTTTCTAGACATGTAATCATTTTTGTTGCTCTTCTCTGGACTTTCTCCAATTTGTCCACATCTTTCCTGAAATGTGGTGCCCAGAACTAGACACAATACTCCAGTTAACGCCTAATCAGACACTTCTCATGTCTTGCTTACAACACTCCTGCTAATACATCCCAGAATGATGTTTGCTTTTTTTTCTTGCAAAGTGTTACACTGTTGACTCATATTTAGACTGTGAACCACTGACTCACAGATCCCTTTCTGCAGTACTCCTTCCTAGACAGTCATTTCCCATTTTGTATGTGTGCAACTGATTGTTCCTTCTGAAGTGGAATACTTTGCTTTTGTCCTTATTTAATTTCATCCTATTTACTTCAGACTATTTCTCCAGTTTGTCCAGATCATTTTGAATTTTAATCCTATCCTCCAAAGCACTTGCAACCGCTCCCAGCTTGGTATGGCCACAAACTTTACAAGTGTACTCTCTGTCATTATCTAAATCATTTAAATAAGAAAAACACATTTTTTAAATGAAAAAAATCAAGTTTTTATTTAAAAAGCCATGGATTTTTATCCATTCTGCACGCTAATATGTTACTTTTCTGTAGCATAAGTGGGGTCACTTTGAAAAAGTTCATGTCTATATGCTTTTTGAAGTAATACCTCTTATTGGCTTAGGTATTTGCTAGAAAATACATGAGTATTCCTAGTCAGTGATACTGAATTTTGTTCACCTCTAAAAGTGGTGGTAGCTGGTTCATTCTGAAACAAAAGCAGTAAATGACATCTCTTGTAAAAAGAAATTGGAGAATATCTACTAATTTTGTGCCTTTGAGCCAACCTGTCTAAAAAGCTGGTTTAGCAGTTAGTACATGCAGTAGATCTCTTCGCTTCATATTGTGTATTTCCTGTTGTTCACTTGCAGTAGGCTACAATTGCTGTTTATCTGATATATATTCTTAATGTTGACTTGAAACAACTGGAACCAGTGCCTGGAGCAACTATCCTCCAAGGCTCTCAATCAATTTTATTTATCAAAGGGAGAACAGATCCAGCATCTCAAATTTCAGAGATCATATTAAAGAAATACATGTTTGCTAACTTCTAGTTGAGTTCAGATTGTGAGCCTTAGAGCTCTTGTAAGTGCTAATGTATAAAGAGACTTATAGAAGATCTAAAATAATTCCTAGTTCCCTTGCTGGAACTGTAAAGGTGAAGGAAAGAGGACATCATATGTTTGTATGGTTTTAAATAGAATTTAACTAAAGATGTCTGCATTTAAACAACACTACCTCTGTAAGCTGAAAGCCCTATCTTGAGGGGGGAACATCAAATATGGCTTTTCTTTTAAGTTATTACAATCAAGTAACTCATTGACTAAGGCAAATTTCATATGTATCTAATCAGTCACTTAAATTGCTCCATTTTAAAAAAATGCTGAAGCATAGTGAAAATGTGGAAGTGAGTTTAATACAGCTTGGGGCTCTGTTGAGGCGCTTGTGCCCTGAGATCTCTGCACATCTAACAGGCAGAGAAATAAGAGTTTGAAAATGATCTGGAAAAACACTAGTTTCTAAAGCTTAAATTTCATCTAGCAAATGAAGCTGCAGATACAGTCACTATTGTTAAATATTTAGAAAGCAGAAACAGATTATGGTTTGTATTGTTGCAATTTTGCCTATAATATCTCTAAATTGATAGAGCTTGTTTCTATTAGCAGTAGAGACTGAGAACTGGAAAGGAGCAGACATTTTGTAAAGATTAAACATTGTCTTTCAGCTGCAAGTTACTGTAGTACCTGCAACAAGTTGGTTGGCGTGTTACTGCCCTTCATTTGTCAGAACTGCTCATCTGTGTCCTTAGGTCCTCTATTGCTAACACCTACATGGGATTCTCCTGCAACTCAAACTGTAGCTCTGCTTTTGAAGCAGAGAATCTCTTCTCTATTTCCTCTGTTGCAATTAAGTTTTGAGTGGCTGTGATGTGTGGCATAGTAAACTGTGAGGTCCTGTCCTGACCGGACACAGATTTGTTATAGAATAGCACTCTATATAAAATGCTACATTTTAGTGTGTTCATTACCAATCTGAAAAATGGAATGGGGAATGTTAATCAAGGGGCCATTATGAAAGTTCTGAGTGATTTCAATAGGAGTGTTGAGGGTGCTCACTTACTGTTAGGATTGGGCATAAGGCACATAAGCAGTGAGCAGTGGCAAATATTTTGGAACATAGGATCAAAATAGTCTATACTGTACCCAATTGAAAAAATGGGCTGATTCCCATAAAATGTAGTTCGATAAGGACAAATATTGCAGATCATGAAGGACTAAGAAAGTATGTAAATATAGAATGAATGAGAATTGTGAAAAGGCTCTGGGGTTTATAATCAATGATAAATTGAATCAGCTTTATCATATTAATTAACAAATCCTGTATTGGAGTGTTTTATGTCAAACAAATGAGCTAGCTTTACATACCTTACATTCCCTAGCTTTACATTAGGATTCAGCATACTACCTCTTGGTTTTTTAAATATCAGTTGGACAAATGGGTTGATATCAAAGGAATTCTTTTATAATTGTAATATAGATTCTACTTTCCTGCTGTACAAAAACAAGGTACCAGTTGATCACTTGGCCTGGCTGTGACCCCCTTGCCACTCACCCCCAGCTGTTCAAAGGATAAGGGAGTTAAGTGACTATGAATGAACTAAGCCAAATGGGAAGGATCTGAGTATGAAAAATACCTGCAGAGGGCCTTTGATGGACATCTCCTAAGAGTGTCGTACAGGTGAGGCCCTGTTCTGAGCTTGAACCAGACTGAATTTTAGGCTAGATAGCAAGGTAATTCAGTTGATCTCAATTACCTTGAAGCATAAGACTAGAGATGCAAAGGCTTTATCTGTAAATAGCAAGATATTGAAGGGTGTCTGTTAAATTGATTAGGTTTTTTGATGGACCTGTGGTAAAGTTGGTAGCATGTTCAAATTCATATACAGTGTAGCAGTAAATATCTGTTAAAATTAACTGGCAGTTAGGTTTTTAACAATCATTTTGAAACTCCCCATAGTTGCCACCTACACTTATGTTTCATCTTAGATATGTCATGAGTGGGATTGAAAAGGTGGGGTGTTTTTTTTGTTTTGTTTTTGCTAGCTGCTTTGCACAAGATGTGATATTGCCACTATGCAACTCTACTCTTTGGGCTTCTCACTAGCTCTGTGGGTGTTCTTGAAATTTCTTTTGATAGAGGTGGTCAACTGTGTGGAAGGGGAACCCGTATGTTCCACTGCTTGTGAGAGAGAGAGAGAGATCTATCTATCTATCTATCTATCTATCTATCAGCTCTGCTTCATGTGGGGTTTTTCTTGGCCATCATTTGGGTTCTTGCAGTTTTTCAGAACTATGGCTTTGAGATGAGCTGTGGTAATTGCTCCCTTCTTCCATATCCAGGGTTGATCCTGTGAGTTCTCTTCAGTACTTGCCTAGACTATGACATTCTTCTGGAATTCAAGTTACATAAATGAGGCAAGATCCTATCTCTATCTGACATACTGGCCACAGACATCCAACTAGTACTGGGATGGAGGGTGGGAACCATCTGGCATATAACGGACTACATCAGTGATAAAGGGGGGATTTTGGAGGAGGACGGCATGGCAAACTTCTTGCACTTGGAAAATTAATGCATTAGGATCTTTAACAACTTATAGCCAAAAGGACCAACATTTTAGTGTCATCTGAAAAATCAGCACAGAAAAATTGAGGGCCCTGCAGTTTTCTGTTGAAATAGAATGAAGGGCAAATAACTCCTGTGAAAATAGACTCTGAGGACCATAGACTATTCTAGGGATTCTCTTCTGAAGCTAATGCTACTATTTAAAACAAAATTAAAACAGGATGTACAGTGAGGCTGATTCTGTAATAGTATTATCATTGAGCTCACACCTATTCTGACCTTAATGTTATAAATAACTTGGTACTTTGAGTCCTAGGATTTTAATGGATAAGAAGAAAACAACTCACTTCCATAACTGATGTAGGTGGGTGGTATTTTTAACAGTGGGTGGGGGAAATTGATGGGCTGGTGATGAAAGGAGGACAGTTCCAGTAGCAAGGGAAGGAGGCACTTGCCAAGGGACAATAGGTAGCTCCTTCCATGGGAGTCTCCAGCCAATCGCCTGTTAGAGGGTCAGGAAGGAATTTTTTCTCCCATGGGCCAACTGACGGAGGACCAGGGAGTTTTGCCTTCCTTGCAGCATCTGCAAGCCACAGTGGGTTATGTAGGCATGCACATGGTATCTAAGTAAAGTCCTGAGATGGTGGTTTTACTTTTCACAACTCGTAGTTGGTTTCCAGGGCATTTAAGGATAAAATGAATGGTTCCCATAGGTAAAAGGCTTGGGGTTCTGGTGATTGGGCCTTGGGCTCATGTGATCGGGGGTGAGACCTTGTGGCCTTTGCAAGCTGAGGTCCCCACCCTGCTGTACCCTCTGTCAGTGTGGATATTGGGAATCAGAGAGAAAGCTCAGCCCTGGGAGGTAGGCTGGGTTATATGGTAAAGAGCCCTGTAAGCCCCACGCTGGAACCAATTAAATGCTTGGTATAGGAGAGTATGGGTGATGGGCAGGTAGTGCCCCTCTTTTGTGTTAAATGGTGCGGCCTGCCACATAGTTCCAGGCATGTCTGTCCTCATTTTGCTACTGTTAACATCAAATTTAACTGCAGCTTTTTAATTGTGTGAAATAGTGGAAGAGAATGGAAAAACACCTATTGCTAAGTGAACTCTTCCTTCTCCCACTGGATTAAAATGGTGACTGTACAGTCATCTTTAGGAATAACCGTTGCCGCTTTTAGCTTGCCCCTTTAAGTTCATAATGAGCAAAATGTAGAAAGCTGTGAAGGGAGTTTCTAGTATCCATCCAATTAAAATTTAAATTCAGAAGGCAGACTGAGATTGAGAACCTATTTCTAAGTCAAAATATTAATGTCCTCTTTATAGAGTGCTTTTCATCTGTATAATCCTAATGTACATAAGAATTGCCTCACTTTTAAAATTCACCAGTTATGTTGACTGTACTGGCAAGAATGGAAATTAAGACTGATGAAGGGGGCTTAGAACAAAATACAGGGCTATGGGAAAGTTGAATTCAATTCTCTTAATGTTAATGGGGAGGGTTTCAGAGGAGAGATGATAGCTTGTCTCCTCTCTATTGGAGCTGTGCCAGAAGTGGGTTAAAGCTATGCTGAGCCCAGTGAGCTATGGCCTAGCTACCATGCCATTAGACTAGTGGTATGAATCCTGGACTTGACTCCTCCTGTGGCTTTGAGAAAGTCACTTTGCCTTTCTACCGGGGAGGGGGGGTTGTGGTGGGAAATAATCCCTGTCTGCTTCACAGGGGGTGTTTGTGAAAATTAGACTGTAAAGAGCTTTGAAAATGGAATTGCTGTTTTATATAATTGTAAGCAAGAAAAAAAGGATCATTAACTGTTACTTATCACTCCCCCTCTGTTACAAAGATGTCCCTTCTCTTCCCCGCCCCCCCCCCCAAAAGTTCCTTCCTGGGTGAAAGCTAGTATCCATGCTCCCACTAGAAGGATGTTTTTCATGGAGTTTCATATCAATCTTGGATTTAGAACTTTACAACAACAATGCTGACATCCTTTAGTGTATCACTGCCAAAGTGATGCAATAACTTGACTCACCCCAGCCTCCATGTGTGAAATGCTCAAAGGTTGCTTAATGCCTGTTTGTGTCTTACTGTTACATAACCCGACATATATCATGTTACCATTGTTACTTTGTCCATGACCAAAATAACACATCTGCTCCAAGTAGTGATCTCTAACTGCTCATGTAATTCTGAGAGGACTTTCCTATCCAAGCTTAAGTGCTTGTTCTTTACATCAAAAGTGTTTAATCCCTGCATAACGATCCTGTGTCTAACATTGCAATTAGCCTTCTCACTGTGACTTGCAGGGCTGTCACACAGCTGATAATCTAGAAGTTTGACTAAACTATAATAGTCCATTTTAATTGAATTGTCTCATTAGAATTGGTAAGGCAACCCCCATCTTTTCATGTACTATGTGTATATATATCTTCCTACTGTATTTTCCACTCCGTGCATCTGATGAAGTGGGTTTTAGCCCACGAAAGCTTATGCCCAAATACATTTGCTAGTCTCTAAGGTGCCATAAGTACTCCTCATTATTTTTCTTCTTTTTTTTTTTTTTAATGTAGGTGCAGTTAGCCGAATTTTCCTGCCCTCCAAGGGCAATATTGCCTTTTGCCCTGCAGGAACTCATGCTAATTCTCCCATAGGTCTCTAATCCCCCAGTGAGGTAGTAGTAATATCAATTAATTTACATTACAGAAGTGCATGCAGGCCCTGTCTGAGAGCTGACCCTATTGTGCTACACACTGTACAAACACACAGTTTTTGTAAGCTCTCCAGGGACTGGGACTGTCTCTTACTAACACACTGTGAAAGAAAGGAAGGAGTATCATCCCTTTTTTACAGATGGGGAACTGGGGTACAGAGGGAGAAAGTGACTTGCTCAAGGTCACACAGGAAGCCTGTGGCAGAGTTTGGATCTCCTTAGTCCAGCCCACTGCCTTAACTACAAGGCCTTCCTCTTACTCAGGAGCTTGTGACTATGCAGCCTCTTATTTTCCTTCTCCTTTCCTATTTGTCTGTAGATGACCTGGCCTGCACTTAGGGTGACCAGATGTCCTGATTTTATAGGGACAGTCCCGATTTTTGGGTCTTTTTCTTATATAGACTCCTATTACCTACCACTCCCGTCCCAATTTTTCACACTTGCTGTCTGGTCACCCTACCTGCACTTATTGAAATAAAACGTATTTGCCTGAAAGTGGATCCTTTACTGTGAAGCATAGGAGGCCAAATTCTGCCCCTGGGGACTCCTGTACAATCCCATTAGTCAATACAAGCAAAATGATGTTGGTCTCTGAGCTTCTTCTATGCTAATGTGTTGACTTTGCTAAAGCCAGCTGGTGCTAGCCTCCATGCATATCTCCATTGTACAATGTGCATGAGCTATTACAACTAAGTTATTTTAATTCTGTTTAGCTACTGTAACAGATGAGATGCATTTCATCAGTACACCTCTACCTCGATATAATGCTGTCCTCAGGAGCCAAAGAATCTCACCGTGTTATAGGTGAAACTGTGTTATATTGAATTTGCTTTGATCCACCAGATTGCGCAGCCCCGCCCCACCGGAGTAATGCTTTACTGCGTTATATCTGAATTCGTGTTATATCGGGTCGCGTTATATAGCGGTGTATATGAAAAGGATTATAAAAGCCTCATCTGAAGTAGTTGTGCACCAATGCTATAGACCTGAGCCAGTAAGGTTCTGTTAAGATTTTCTTCTTAAATATGGAGAATGCAAACTGCTGATCTTAAATTCAAGCGGACTGTGAAAATGCTAGTATACAAACAATAAATGACATGGAGCTAGTTCTCCATGAAGAATGGGTGCTTGGAACCTTATCTACAAAATGGTAGATGGCATTTTGCAGAAGTGCAGAATGAAATTTTAAGTGGTATAACTCAGGGGTCTTAAACACGCGGCCCAAGGGCTGCATGCGGCCCGTGGGGTTGTTTTCTGCGGCCCGCAAGCTCCTTGTGGTGTCTCCCCCCCCCACTGTTTACCTAGAGTGGCTCCAGCCCGACGTACCCCGGGGGCAGGGCAGGCTCCCTGCCTGCCCTGCCCCTGCGCCGCTCCGGGAAGCGGCTGGAATGTGGGGAAGGGGGGTACAGGGGTCTGTGTGTTGCTCTTGCTTCAGGCAGTGCCCCCAGCAGCTCCCATTGGCCGCGGTTCCCCATTCCTGGCCAATGGGAGCTGCTGGGGGTGGTGCCTGAAGCAACAGCAACACACAGACCCCTGTACCCCTCCTCCCCCAAGTTCCGGCCACTTCCTGGAGCGGCGTGGGGACAGGCAGGCAGGGAGCCTGCCCTGCCCCCAGTGCGTGTCGGGCTGGAGTCCGCCCCTCAAATCTCTCCTACACCCCCTGGGAACAGGAAGGGGGCAGAGTTGGGGTGGGGGTTTCGGGGAAGGGGTTGGAATGGGGGCGGGGCATCATGGAAGGGGTGGAGTGGGGCGGGGCCGAGGGCAGCGGGGGGGAGGTGTCAGTAATGTGGCCCTCGGGCCAATGTACTAGTCCTCATGTGGCCCTTGTGGTCATTTGAGTTTGAGATCCGTGGTATAACTACTTGTGCTATTGAGTGGAACACAATATGTAACAATGAGATCCGTAGGCACCAGCAATACTGAAAAAGTGGGGGACCAAGCTGAGGCCAGGTGTCAGAGAATAGCAATATACTGAAGGGCACTCTGGCTGCCATAAACCAACATCAGAACTATGCTTCCACGGTGTCCTTAAATTCAACCCTGATGCAGGCTTCAGCCTGATCACAGCTGCTCCTTAGAGCTCACCAGGGCTGCATGAAAAGCAAAGGCACCTAGTGCCATGATCCCTAGAGAGCCCTTCATGCCAGGCTGGCTTGGGCACTAGAGCAGACACTCAGAATGATGCCATAGAAGAGCCTGGGTAGATATTCTCTCCTCTGATTCAGAGCCTCTCAGATTTGAGTTCTGATGCAACCCCATGTGCTAGGTAATAATGTCATGCACTCAAATTTGGCCCAGCAGGAAAGGGGTCTGCCATTATGCCAGCTAGCTCCAGTCAGTGGCCAAAGGGGAGCCTTCGGCCCTCTGCCCCCCTTATTGTGCCCTGCTGACTTGAGGTTCTCAAAGGTCTGGGTGGGTGGGGGGGGGGGGGGGGGGGTAATGGTCCTTTGCCCCCTCCTATTTCCATCACCCGTGATATGACCCAAGAGTTAGTGAGATAAACTGAACGAGGAGTACTTGTGGCACCTTGGAGACTAACACATTTATTTGAGCATAGGCTTCCGTGGGCTAAAGCCCACTTCATCAGATACATGCAGGTAAACTGCAATTCAGTGATGTGGGGTTTTACTCCAGACTTTGCCGTTTACTCACTGTGTGATCTTGGCCAAGTTCATCTAATTTCTCTCTGCCTCAGTTTATCCCTTTGTACTCCAGACAGTTTGTTGTGCGCTCTCTGCTTGGCAGAGGCTGCTTCATTGGCTGCTTGCTATTACAAAGCTCTAAATGTTCTAAATCCCAGTTACATCAGAGACTGCCTTTGTTCCCATCTGACACCTACATTCAACACTGCAGCTTGCTGTTCTTGAGTGGGACGTGCCCAGGAGACAGGGCATTCTGGAATTTGCTATTAACACAGGTATTCCTGAGACAGAGCCTGGCCAAGTTTAGAGTGCAATGGAAGAGGCATCTCTTTAGACATGCTTTCTGCTAACTGCCTGTTGGGCTCCCCTTGCATTTAGTCTGCTCAGTACTGGGTTTACAATGGTGCTGTAGCACCGGGCCCACACTTGGAAGGGGCCCATTACGGACCCGTCGAACCCATCCACGCAGCCAGGGTCTGGCCCCTCGCCCGGGGCCTCCAGCACCCAGGCCTTGCTGTGTGAACAGCTCCCAGCAAGCAGATCCCACTCGCCTGTAGGGGGCTCGCTGCCCAGCAATCTGGCTTTTCCATGCGGGCTGGCAGGGCTGCTGGTTGCGGGGCCGGTGGGTGCGCCCGAGCTGGGCAGGCTCTGGGGGGTTTGCATCCCAGGGGTCTGCCTGGCTCCAAGCGGTGTCTGCTGCTCACCACCTATGGGGCCCCACCCACCTCCCTGGTGCTGAGCCGCTTGGGACCGGTGCAGAGCCTGGCCAGTCTCTGTCAGGGTGGGAGGGGCGCTCGGCTGGGCCCTGTCAGGCAAGTGGATCCTGAGGGAGCCTGTTCTGGTCATGCCCTGCTCCCACTTCAGCCTGGCTGACTGCACCGCTCCCGAGGGGCTGGAGTGATCCCTGCCCTAGGACAGCCCTGGCCATGCTGCCAGCTCAGCTTGGGAGACGCAGTCACCTCCTAGTAGGGCTGGTGAGTGTGTCTGGGGGGCAGGGGGCAGGAGTGGGTCTTGGAGGGGGGGAGGTTTGTGTGTTTTGGGGCACTGAGGGAGTGTGGGGCACTGTGCAGTTGTGGTGGTGGGACTATGGGGATGCACTGGGAAGGTCTGTAAGTGGTGGGGGGGAGGGGGTGGTGGTGTGTATGGCGCTGTGCAGTTGTGATGGGGGGTCTGGGCGGAGGGGTGTCTGAGCGGAGAGGTGCTGGGTATAGAAGGGGTGGGGGTGGGGCACTGGGCAGCGTGGTGCGCAACGTGAGCCCACCTGAGGGGAAGGGGCACACTGGCAGGGTAGGGCCAGGCGGGCCAGGGTGCATCTGGTGGCTGCCAGTTTGTAAACTCTGTCCTTGCTCTGGGCTGGGCGGAGTAGGGCCATCCCCGCCCTCACTATGCCCCATTACCTCTGGCCGGCCCCTCACTCTAGGGAAAAACTCCCCCATCCTCCACATCATGCCCCATTGCCCTCATGGGGGCCCACAAAAGGTTAATCCGTCCCTGTGTCTGCTGGCTAGGTTTTCCGATGTCTGTTCTTCTTAGGTTCACTTGTTTGGTGCAGTGGCAGGTTCTGAAGATTATGCTCTTATAGGGGGAAAATACTATTTTACACCTAATCTTCAGGGCTGGATTAACCTTTTGTGGGCCCGGCCCCAAACATATTTGTGGGCCCAGGGCCAGTTTAACCATTAGGCTGATAAGGCTATAGCCTTAGGTCCTCCTATTTTGTAGGCCCTACTAGTCAGGCGGGGGGGGAGTGAGCTTACTCACCTAGCCCTGCTGGAGCGCTCCTGCCAGCAGGAAAGGCAAAGCAGCCCCCTGTGGCTTGGAAGAAGCTCAGCCCAGCCGAGAGCCTGCTACATGTCCCTGCGCTGCAGGAACACACTGCCAGGTCTCTGGTTAACACTGGTGACCGGACACTAAAAATCTGGTTACCATGGGAACCCGTGCCAGCTGTGGGTGTAGTTTGAGCAGGCGTCGTCCCCCAGCTCCCGCCCACCCCCGATTTCTCCAGAGCTCTGCTTAGCTGTCAGGGAGGGAAGAGGCTCCCTCTGTCCCTCTCCTCCACTGAGGCTGGCAGGCACCTCCAGGACACTGCCTCCTGGGTTCTAGTGCCTGTCACCATCATCTTCTATGTGTGCTGGGTCCTGTTTCTGGACAACTGGTGGGTGCCAGGGGGTGGAGGGACAGGGCAAAGGGGTGGGGCGGGAAGAGGCAGTACCAGAGCGGTAAGGTGGGAAGCTTGCGCAGAACCTGCACACATACTATCCAGCTCCAGCCAGAACTATTGCCCCTCTAATGTATAAGGAATGAATTCCCACACATTTTGTAGGAAAAACAAAACAAAACATCCTATTCTGGATACCAATACTTTCACTTTTACAGTACCTTCCATTGAGGGGCTTCAGATTTATGATGCACTGTGTTCAATACTGTATTGAACCATAGGCGCCGACTCTGGGGGTGCTCCGGGGCTGGAGCACCCACAGGGAAAAATTGCCCCGCCCCAGCTCACCTCCGCCTCCTCCCCTGAGCATGCCGTGTCCTCACTTCTCCTCCTAGCTCCCAGCGCTTGCCGCCGTGAAACAGCAGTTTTGAGGCTGCAAGCACTGGGGGAGAGGGAGAGGGAGAGGAGGGGGAATGCAGCGTGCTCTGGGAAGAGGCGGGGTCAGGGCGGGGATTTGGGGAAGGAGTCCAATGGGGCAGGGAGGGGGCAGAGTTGGGGCGGAGACTATGGGGAAGGGATTGGAATGAGGGTGGGGCAGTGGCAGAGCAGGGGTGGAGTCGGGGCACCAGGAAAAGTTGGCGCCTATATATTGAACTGTACTAAAAATCAATGGCTTGATAATGGCTGAGCCATTACAAACATTGAATCTCTCTCCCCTTGTAAGTATTCTCACACTTCTTATCAAACTGTCTGTATTGAGCTATCTTGATTATCACTTCAAAAGTTTTTTTCACTTACTTAATTGGCCTCTCAGAGTTCTCCCACCTGTTCATGCTCTCTGTATGTGTGTATATATATATCTCCTCAATATATGTTCCATTCTATATGCATCCGAAGAAGTGGGCTGTAGCCTATGAAAGCTTATGCTCTAATAAATTTGTTAGTCTCTAAGGTGCCACAAGTACTCCTGTTCTTTTTGCGGATACAGACTAACATGGCTGCTACTCTGAAACCTAAAAATCAAAGAAATCCATTTTTTTTCTTTGATGTATTTTTCTGTACTGGGATGCACAGGTGTGACGGGTTGGATCACAAAAACCCCATTGGGACCTGCGACCTAATGTGCAAAGACTACCCCTGCTTCTGTTTTCCCTGCCAGCTCAGGACTCCAGCACCCTGTCTTGCTGAGCCAGACACTCCCCTCTGCTCCAACACAGACCCAGGGTCTGAATCACTTGTCCCAAAGCTGCAAGTTTACCTGAAAACAGCTCACAGAAGTGTGCTTGTCTTTAGCACTCAGACGCCCAACTCCCAATGGGGTCTAAACCCAAATAAATCCATTTTACCCTGCATAAGGCTTATGTAGGGCAAACTCATAAATTATTCACCCTCTATAACGCTGATAGAGAGATATGCACAGTTGTTTGCTCCCCCAGGTATTAATACATATTCTGAGTAAATTACTAAATAAAAAGTGATTTTATTAAAAACAGAAAGTAGGATTTAAGTGGTTCCAAGTAGTAACAGACAGAACAAAGTAAGTCACCAAGCAAAATAAAATAAAATGCGCAAATCTATGCCTAATCAAACTGAATACAGATAATCTCACCCTCGGAGATGCTTCAGTAAATTTTTTCTCAGACTGGACACCTTCCAGGTCTGGGCACAATTCTTTCCCCTGGTACAGCTCTTGTTCCAGCTTAGGTGATAGCTAGGGGCTTCTTCATGATGGCTCCTCCCTCCCTTTGTTCTCTTCCACCCCTTTATATATCTTTTGCATAAGGCGGGAACCCTTTGTCCCTCTGGGTTTCTACCCCCCCCCCGCCCCCGAACTGGAAAAGCACCAGGTTAAAGATGGATTCCAGTTCAGGTGACATGATCACATGTCACTGCAAGACTTCATTGCCCTCTTGCCAGCACACACATATACAGGAAGACTAACAGGTAAACACAGCCATCTGCAGACAATGGTCCTTGTTAATGGGAGTCATCAAGATTCCAAACCATCATTAATGGCTCACACTTTACATAATTACAATAGGCCCTCAGAGTTATGTTTTATATTTCTAGTTTTAGATACAAGAGTGGTACATTTCTACAAACAGGATGATCACATTCAGTAGATTATGAGCTTTGCAATGATACCTTACAAGAGACCTTTTGCACGAAGCATATCCCAGTTGCATTATATTCACTTATTATCAAATCTTTATAAAACTATCCTAGTTACATTATATTCACTTATTATCCTGTTTTTATAAAACCATATAGACTGCACAATGTCACAACAGGCAACCAAGTTCTTTCCTTATGCTCAGCCTAGTTCCACAGGCCAATGCATCTTTGTATTTTTAAGGGGTTGCAAAAGCACTGGAAGAAGCTCAATACACAATGTTGTAGGTTTTGCCTACCTCTCTCCCTCAAGGATTTTAAATCCACTTTTTAACAGGCTATGATAGAAAGACTGGCTGAATAGGCTAAAGGCAGGTTCTGTCCATTTGCTGATTCTCTAACACAATGGTACCCAATACGGTGCCCGCGGGCGCCATGGCGTCTAAGTGCGCCCGCGTACTGGCCAGTGGACGAGCATCGGCCGAAATGCGGCTGAGAAGCAGCGTCATCCAGAGGTGTCACTGCCGAAATGCTGCCGATTTTTAGCTAGGGTGACCAGACGTCCCGATTTTATCGGGACTGTCCCGATATTTGCTTGTTTGTCCCGTGTCCTGACCAATGTTAGGTCGGGACACTGTACAAACAAGCAAGGCTCCAGCGCACAGGCAGAGCCCGGAAGGGCTCGCGCCCTCCCCAAATCCCCGCCCCCTCACTGCCCCATTGGCTCCCTCCCCAAATCCCCGCCTCTTCCAAAGCACGCCATGCCCGGGAGATGCAGGGGAGCGTGGGGCTGGGGTGAGTGTGAGTCCGAGTCCGGCCTGGCCCCGAGCAGGCAGGACTCGGGCGCGGTACCTGGAGGGAGAGTAGGGGGGTGGCCCGCAGGGCCAGGCGGTGGCTGTTCTCCCCACCTGGGCAGTGGGACTCGGGAGCAGCCGCTGCTGCAGCTCCTACTGCCATGGGGGGAGGAAGCGGCCAAGCACGTGGTGCTCGGCGGCTGTGGCTCTGGTGCCCGGGCCCGAGCCCGGGCCTGCTGCGGTGACCCAGCGCGCGTGCTGTGCCCAGCCCCTGGCCAGTCGCGTCTGGGCTGCTGCCCAGCTGGTGCAATCCCGCGGGCGGCCCCAGGGCGGAGGCATCAGCAGACCTGTTCGTTCCCCTGCAGGACCCGAGCAGGATGGGGGGGCTGGGGCCTGCTGCCCCCACTCTGGGGCCGCCCGCTGGATTGCACCAGCTGGGCAGCAGCCCAGATGCTACTGGCCAGGGGCTGGGTGCACGCTGGGTCCCTGCAGCAGGCCCGGGCTCGGGGGGTTCGCAGGCGCCAGAGCTGCAGCCGCCGAGCGCCACGTGCTTGGCCAGCGGCCGCTTCCTCCCCGCTGCAGCAGCGGCTGCTCCCGAGTCCCGCTGCCCAGGTGGGGAGAACAGCTGCCGCCTGGCCCGGCGGGCCGCCCCCCTACTCTCCCTCCAGGTACCGCGCCCGAGTCCTGCCTGCTCGGGGCCAGATCGGACTCGGACTCACCCCGGCCCTTGCTCCCCTGCGTCTCCTGGGCCTCCCTCCAGCGCTTGCGGAGGGAGGAGGAATGGGGGTGGGGGGGGGTTGTTGGTTTTTTTTTGCTCTGCGCCGTTTTTTTTTCCTCTCCCCCCCTCTGCCCCGCCCCACGTCCCGATATTTGACCTGGCTGATCTGGTCACCCTATTTTTGGTGGCATTTCGGTGGCGATGCCTCTGGATGATGCTGCTTCTCGGCAGCGATGCCTATTGACGTTGCCGCTTCTCGGCGGCATTTCGGCAGATGCTCGTCCGCCGGCCGCAGTCCTCGGTGGCTTGTCATCTGGCGGGTGCCAGATGAAAAAGGTTGGGGACCACTGCTCTAACAGTTCAATCCATCATAAAAGTACCTCACATTTGATTTCTTTTGAGTTTCATTCCAAAAACTTAAAGCTATTTTTTTTTTAAATAAACCCCAAGTTAGTCCTCATTTTTTTTTTTTTTAATGGAGATATCCTATCTCCTAGAACTGGAAGGGACCTTGAAGGTCATACGAGTCCAGCCCCCTGCCTTCACTAGCAGGACCAAGTACTGATTTTGCCCCAGATCCCTATGTGGCCCCCTCAAGGATTGAACTCTCAACCCTGGCTTTAGCAGGCCAATGCTCAAACCACTGAGCTATCCCTCCCCCTATTTTTCTGCCCCAACTCAAACTAACTTCTTTCCCAAGTGGAAAATGTTGGGTAAGCATGGAATGTGATTCAAGAAGGGAATGAGAACACAGGCCAATTTCTGCTGACAGTTACACCTGTGTAGCCTTATTGATTTCAGGGAGAACAGATTTTTGCACAAGAATAGATTGTGGTCCCTTCTGCTTTTTCACACCTGGTATAAGCAGAATCTCATTCACTTTATTCCCCTAAACTCTGAGCACTTTAAGGAAAAAAAGATCCTTAAAGGTTCTTTTAAGATGCTGATTTTCAGTGAAGTCTTTTTGTTTGGGGGGGGGAATGAGGGGGGACGCAGAGAACAGAACAGAGAATAGCTCTGTTTTGTCAACTCTTAGTCATTCAAAAACTGAAAGGCTTTAGATTAAGTTTGTTTACTGTTTGTACAGTGATTTTGAAGAGCTAACATAGTACAGAAGTGCTAAATATTATGACTGGGCTGGGCAACCATCTAAAGATCTGTGTCACTTCTAGCTCTTACCTTTTTCTTACAGAAAGCTTAAAACAAACAAATGCAAACCGTAGGGGGCTGGTGCACACACAACTCATGCTTAAAAAACCTCATGTCAGAGCCACTGATCACACAATCTAGGATAGATAATACTTAGTCCTGCCATGAGTGCAGGGGACCGGACTAGATGACCTCTCGAGGTCCGTTCCAGTCCTATGATTCTAATTGTGGAGGAGCTTGGTGACAGAATGGCCTGATGTGGTGAATCACTGGAGATTAACTACACAAACTGGGTATCATCCCACAAATAACATTTGGGTTCAATGTGAAAACAGTAATTCATTGTCCTCAGTGCAACACTGGGAGGCAGCTTTCAGAGCAAGACAGCCTAAGATACAATGTAATTTTCCCACTACTACCTCCTCTACTTCAGTGGATTTTACACCTGAGTGGTTTTCTTTTACATAATAAAAACTGGCTGCCTCTTTGTCTACACTACACAGCTTTTAGCGACACGGCCGTATCGACATGGTCGTGTCACTAAAAGTCGGACAGTGTAGATGCTGTTTGTCGGCACTTTTGCAGACAAAATACTTCCACCCCCTATGAGCGGGGTTCCTGTTGTCCACAGGAGAGTGCTTCTGCTGACAACGAGCCGTTTACACTGCCACTTGCCACAGCAAAAATTTTGTCTTCTGGGGTGGCGGGGGCTTTTTTAAGCACCTGTGAACGACAAAAGTTTTGTCGTTCAAGCGTTGTTCAAGCAGTCAGAGTGAGATAGGGTATGTGGTGTAGAGTCCATAGCTTGGGGGAAAACACCTGCAGGGCTTGGCTTTGCCCTGTGCCAGGTGGAGAGCTAAGGGTAGAAAGGTTGAAAGGGGTGAGCAGGATGGAGAATGTTGCAGTGTTCATCCTCATACAGATGAGCACTCCACTACCTAGGAGGAAGGAGGTCTAAGGCCTGGTCTACACTATGAGTTTAATTTGAATTTAGCAGTGTTAAATCGAATTAACCCTGCACCCGTCCACACAACAAAGCCATTTATTTCGAAATAAAGGGCTCTTAAAATCGATTTCTGTACTCCTCCCCGACGAGCGGAGTAGCGCCGAAATCGATATTGTCATTTCGAATTAGGGTTAGTGTTGCCGCAATTCAATGGTATTGGCCTCCGGGAGCTATCCCACAGTGCACCATTGTGACCGCTCTGGACAGCAATCTGAACTCGGATGCACTGGCCAGGTAGACAGGAAAAGCCCTGCGAACATTTGAATTTCATTTCCTGTTTGCCCAGCACAGGAGAGCACAGGTGACCACAGAGAGCTCATCAGCACAGGTAACCATGCAGGCCAATAATCGAAAAAGAGCACCAGCATGGACCGTACGGGAGGTACTGGATCTGATTGCTATATGGGAGAGGATTCAGTGCAAGCAGAACTTCGTTCGAAAAGACGAAATGCCAAAACTTTTGAAAAAATCTCCAAAGGCATGATGGAGAGAGGCCACAATAGGGACTCAGAGCAGTGCCGCGTGAAAGTCAAGGAGCTCAGACAAGCCTATCAGAAAACAAAGGAGGCAAATGGTCGATCCGGGTCAGAGCCGCAGACATGCCGCTTCTACGCTGAGCTGCATGCAATTCTAGGGGGGGCCGCCACCACTACCCCACCTGTGACCGTGGATTCCGAGGCGGGGGTAATCTCATCAGCTACACCTGAGGATTCTGCGGACGGGGAAGAGGAGGAGGAGGAGGAGGAGGAGGAGCTTGCGGAGAGCACACAGCACTCCGTTCTCCCCAACAGCCAGGATCTTTTTCTCAGCCTGACTGAAGTACCCTCCCAAGCCTCCCAAGCCAGTACCCAAGACCATGACCCCATGGAAGGGACCTCAGGTGAGTTTACCTTTTAAAATATAAAACATGGTTTAAAAGCAAGCGTTTTTTAATGATTAATTTGCCCTGAGGACTTGGGATGCATTCGCGGCCAGTACAGCTACTGGAAAAGTCTGTTAACGTGTCTGGGGATGGAGCGGAAATCCTCCAGGGACATCTCCATGAAGCTCTCCTGGAGGTACTCCAAAAGCCTTGCCACAAGGTTTCTGGGCAGTGCAGCCTTATTCCGTCCTCCATGGTAGGACACTTGACCACGCCATGCTAGTAGCAAGTAATCTGGTATCATTGCATGACAAAGCCTGGCAGCGTATGGTCCCGGTGTTTGCTGGCATTCAAGCAACATCCGTTCTTTATCTCGCTGTGTAATCCTCAGGAGAGTGATATCGCTCATGGTAACCTGGTTGAAATACAGGAATTTAATTAAGGGGACAGAGATGGCCCTTCCTACTGGGCTGTTTGCCTGTGGCTGAAAAGAAATCCTTCTCTATAGTAAACCAAGCGCGGGGGTGGGAGGGCGGGGGGGCTGATTGGCACTGAGTTTTTCACGTGTGGCTAGCAGGGATCTTCCCTGATACCAGCCACGCGGTGGGGGGAGGGATAAAGCGATCATCCCAGAGAATTGGATTGGTGGGGGCGTTAGTTTGTTTTCTGCTGCTGAAGGTTAACAGGAAAACCGCAGCGCTCAACGGGCTTTGCTTGGTATGTGGGAAAGGAGGACGCAGAAGCCGAAAGACAATGGCTTACTGTGGCCACATGCAAGCCGAATTCTGTTGCCTGGACCTGCGTCTGTGATCTCTAGCAGGAAAGCCACAGGCACTCAATATTAAGAGGCAAAATGCGACCTTGCACAGAAATCACATGTGCTATGTAATGTGAATAGTGTTGTTCACCGTGAAAGAGTATAAGCATTGTTCTGTAAAATGTATCTTTTTAAAAAATTCTCTCCTTTTTTCCCTCTCTTCAGCAGCTGCAAATTTTTCAAGCCTCCCTCCTCCGTCCCGAAGGCTATCTCAGATAAGGCGTCGGAAAAAGAGGATGCGAGACGAGATGTTCGCGGAAATCATGGAATCCACCCGCAATGAAAGAGCTCATCTGAATGAGTGGAAGGACATGGTTTCAAAGTATAGGAAAGATGCCAGTGAATGTGAGGACAGGAGGGACCAACGTGAGGACAGGAGGGACCAACGTGAGGACAGGAGAGACGCTCGAGATGAGAGGTGGCGGCAGGAAGATCAGAGGAGGCAGGATGCAACGCTGGGGCTGCTGCGTGAGCAAACAGACATGCTCCGGCGTCTGGTGGAGCTTTAGGAACAGCAGCAGGATCACAGACTGGCGCTACAGCCCCTGTATAACCCCCCTCCCCCCTCCCCATGTTCCATAGCCTCCTCACCCAGACGTGTAAGAACGCGGGGGGGGGGAGGCTCCATGCACCCTCCCATTCCACCCCAGTGGACAGCCCAAGCAAAAGGCTCTCATTATTTTAACCTTTTTTTAGTGGCCTTTTCCTTCACTCCGATCCTCCTCCCAAACCCCACCCGGGCTACCTTGTCAGTTCTCTCCCTCTTTTTATAATCAATTAATAAAGAATACATGATTTTTAACGATAGTGACTTTATTTCCTTTGAAAGCAAGCTGTGATCTACAGAGAATGAGTCAATAAAGGGGGCGGGTTTTCATCAAGGAGAAACAAACAGAACTTTCACACGGTAGCCTGGCCAGTCATGAAACTGGTTTTCAAAGCTCCTCTGATGCGCTGCGCTTCCTGGTGTGCTCTTCTAATCACCATGGTGTCTGGCTGCGCGTAATCAGCAGCCAGGCAATTTGCCTCAGCCTCCCACCCCACCATAAACATCTCCCCCTTACTCTCACAGAGATTGTGGAGCACACAGCAAGCAGCAATAACAATGGGGATTGGTTTGGCTGAGGTCTGAGCGAGTCAGTAAAGTGCACCAGCGACCTTTTAAATGGCCAAATGCACATTCCACCACCATTCTGCACTTGCTCAGCCTGTAGTTGAACAGCTCCTGACTCCTGTTCAGGCTGCCTGTGTATGGCTTCATGAGCCATGGCATTAAGGGGTAGGCTGGGTCTCCAAGGATAACTATAGGCATTTCAACATCCCCAACGGTTATTTTCTGGTCCGGGAAGTAAGTCCCTTGCTGCAGCCATTTAAACAGAGTAGTGTTCCTGAAGACGCGAGCATCATGAACCCTTCCCGGCCAGCCCACGTTGATGTTGGCGAAATGTCCCCTGTGATCCACCAGTGCTTGCAGCACCATTGAAAAGTACCCCTTGCGGTTTATGTACTGGGTACCCTGGTGCTCCGGTGCCAAGATAGGGATGTGGGGTCCATCTATCGCCCCACCACAGCTAGGGAATCCCATTGCAGCAAAGCCATCCACTATGGCCTGCACATTTCCCAGAGTCACTACCTTTCGTAGCAGCAGCTCAATGATTGCTTTGGCTACTTGCATGACAGCAGCCCCCACAGTAGATTTGCCCACTCCAAATTGATTCCCGACTGGCGGGTAGCTGTCTGGCGTTGCAAGCTTCCACAGGGCTATCGCCACTCGCTTCTCAACTGTGAGGGCTGCTCTCATCCTGGTATTCTGGCGCTTCAGGGGAGGGGAAAGCAAGTCACAAAGTTCCATGAAAGTGCCCTTACACATGCAAAAGTTCCACAGCCACTGGGAATCGTCCCACACCTGCAACACTATGCGGTCCCACCAATCTGTGCTTGTTTCCCGGGCCCAGAATCGGCGTTCCACGGATAGAACCTGCCCCATCAACAACATGATCTCCAAAGCGCCGGGACCCACGGTTTGAGAGAATTCTGTGTCCATGTCTATGTCCTCATCACTCTCGTCGCCGCGCTGCTGTCGCCGCCTCCTCCTTGCCTCGTTTTTCTGGACCTGGTTGAGCATAAACTGCACGATAATGCGCGAGGTGTTTACAATGTTCATGACTGCTGTCTTGAGCTGAGCGGGCTCCATGCTTGCCGTGTTATGGCGTCTGCTGTGTTCACCCAGGAAAAAAAGGCGCAAAACGGTTGTCTGCCATTGCTTTCATGGAGGGAGGGGTGAGGCTGTACCCAGAACTACCTGCGACAATGTTTTTTGCCCCATCAGGCACTGGGATCTCAACCTAGAATTCCAATTGGCGGGGGAGACTGCGGGAACTATGGGATAGCTATGGGATAACTACCCACAGTGCAACGCTCCGGAAATCGGCGCTAGCCCCGGTACATGGACGCACACCGCCGAATTAATGTGCTTAGTGTGGCCGCATACATTCGACTTTATACAATCTCTTTCCAAAATTCAAATTCTGTAAATTCGGATTAATCCCGTAGTGTAGACATACCCTTAGAGAAGGACAAGTATCAGGGGGTAGCTGTGTTAGTCTGTATCCACAAAAACAAGAAGGAGGCCGGTGGCACCTTAAAGACTAATTGATTTATTTGG
>NW_020664409.1:73950411-73957151 GCF_002925995.2 Terrapene triunguis
ATTAATGCCTGCATCTGTAACTTTCACTCCATGCAGCTGAAGAAGTGAAGATTTTTACCCACGAAAGCTTATGTCCAAATAAATCCGTTAGTCTTTAAGGTGCCACCGGACTCCTTGTTGTTTTTAAGAGAAGGACAGCATAGCATCCCTCGTGCTACCTCTTACTCAGAAGTATCTCTTTGAAGAATTGAGTGGAGTGAGAGTAGAAGAAACTTGTTAATTTTACATAAATAATATGTAGATAAATGTTTGATGACTTAATTTTTTTTGCGATATGTAATTCATACTTAGGCTCTTCCCTCCCATTAGCCTTAAGCCCCTCATAACCTTAATCCGGCCCTGCCCATGGGACACTACAGCAGGAGCACCAGAACCTCCCCGCACCACGCCTCTTCCCCCTGAGGCCTCACTGCCCCTGCCTCTCCCCTCCCCACCCCCTGAGATCCCATACCTTGCAGTCCTGAATTTAATGTGAAATTGAAGGGCTGGGCTGAGGGCATTCATTTAGAGACATGTGGAGGGCTGGGCTGAGGGCATTCATTTAGAGACGTGGAAGGGAGAGGAAAGAGAAGGTTCCAGCCACTCTCCCTCCTGAACAGGGATAGCTGTGTGTACGGTCTGGGGAACGGGATGGGATGGGATGAGGAGTTAAATGCATAAATAGGTATTGTTGGGAGGGAGGCCAAAATCCTAAAGGCAGCCCAGCCAGGGGGTTGGTCACACAAGCTCCTCCTTTCTGGCCAGTTTGAAGGCCTTTTACAGAGTTGTTTTTGATTTGGTGGTGGCGGTGAAGCATATTTGAACGCATGCCACAGTCAGATTCCTGAACTCCCCAGAAGCACAGTAAAAGTCCTAAGTTTCTGCTGGATCCTTTTTAAAGCTTCAGACAACTGAATGTCTCTGAGCCGAAACTGATTTGCAAGCTGTGTTTTAAAGCTATTGTGAGAACAAATGAAGCTTTGAAACCAATTGCACCATTTTATAGGTGAAAAGAGGAGATGGGGGAAATGGTGGAATATCGGTAGGAAGGGTTATCTTCCAGATCCAACATTGTTCAATGTATTGAAAGTCCTTCTGGATTCCTTAGCTACTGAGGATGAGAAATAAAACCTACTGTTATTAGCTGCTGTTAGTTTTCAACAGAAATAAAATTCAAAACATTTAAAGGGGATCCCTGTCCCCCAGGCCCAACCACAAATGTAGCTGTAAAACTAACATTTGGGGTCAGGGAGAGGGGAACACACCTGCCTCACTCCTCCATGGAATGACAAATATATAAACTGAACACTACTAGTCCCCTTATTGAATCACCCCTAACAGTAAGTTAAATTACCATTAATTATCCCTCCCTCAGGAAAATTTTGTCATCAGGTTCTGAAATGTAGCAGAAATATTGACATTCTTCTATTGGGCCTTGCTGTATCACTGACTAGAAAAACTGAGACTGGAACAATCAGACTAGAAGGAACAGTTTCAGCAATATTTAAAATTGGGTGGCCAGTCAAAGCAGGTCTTAAAAAGTATTGGGTTAATTTTAGTTTTCTTTCTTTCACGGTTCATGTCTTCACAGACGAAGAAGCTTTAAAGCTTTCTGTAACAGCTTGATTCAGCCATTAAATGCTTAGCCATTTGCTTCTTTGGCAACTACCCACAACTCCAAATTAAGGCTTTCGTTTATTTAAAGGCTGTATATGGTCTAGAAATTCTATCCCACAACTGTGCGGAAAAACCAAGCCTGCCTCAGGCAAAATTCATTATAGTCAATGAGCATTTTGCCTAGTCAGAATTGCAGAATCACACCCCCAAAGATGGGGATTGTCCTCAAGGTCGATGGTTTTTGTTGCAGCAGTTTTTTTGTTTAAATAGTGCAGACCTCAAGCCAGAAGGACGGAGTCCGCAATGCATTCTTTTTCTTTACTGAGTTTCTTTCTAGGGTGTGATATTTATGTGTGGCTCTTCTTTCATCTTAAACTCATCACGTCTGCTAATCTTGAAAGTGGCTCTCCCATCTTCCCTTCATCTCCTCTTGCTCATTCTTTCTGGTGTCTTCTCACTCCTATAAGATACTGCCTCCCCTCCTTGCTACAAGAAATCCCTTTATTGCTCCTTCTTGACACCCCTTCTGGGTGCTATCCTATTATCTCGTACTGTCTTAGCTTTCTCTGCCACCCCCACTTCCTGCTCCCTTCCATTGGCTCAATTCCCTCCCCATGAGTTCTGTTCTGACTGCCACTAACTCATCATGTGCCCGTTGTCAAGTTACATGATTTCTGTGCTCAGTTTCCCCACTTACAAAATAAATACCACCTACCTCAAAGGCCTAATTCATTAATGTCTATACAGAGCTCGGATCTAGACAAAAGGCTGCATAATAACTTAACTCTTGTATAGAGGTTTCTGTCTGTAGTTCTCAAAGCACTTTATAAGGCAAGGTGAGCATAGTTATAGATTTTGACAGATGGTGAAACGGAGGCTCAGAGAAAAGTGACTTGCTCAAGGCCAAAGGGGGATGAGTCCCTCACACAGAGTATTCCTGAGTGAAGTCTGAATAGTCTGCTTGCATGTGTACTTACTATTACTGGATCAGGAGATGTAGGTGCACAAATGTGTGGACTACATCCCTGCTCAAGCCTCATAATGCTCTTCAGAAGCTCATGTTAAGGAAAACCTGTGAAGAAGCTGCTGCTGCCTGTGTTTTGGTGGATCTAGAGGCTGGGCAGAAAATTTCCACGCCAAATTCTTGCTCCTTCCCTTCCCTTTATTTAGGACTTGCACTGGGTAGCCAGGATATGGGTGCCTAATTGGCCTGCCCTATAATTCAATATTTCTTCATTAAAAGGACAAAGGTGAACTTATACAACTGCTGTTTATCCTGAGAGAAACTTATCAGAGCTGATATCCTAAAAACTGATTGATTAATGGAGCAACAGGGGGCAGATCTAAACAGCAATAACAGGATAAATGATCTAGAAAAAGGGGTAACCAGTGAAGTGGCAAAGTCTGCAGATGATGAAAAATTACTCAAGATAATTAAGTCGAAAGCTGACTGTGAAGAGTTACAACAGGATCTCACAAAACTGCATGATTGGGCAACAAAATTGCAGATGAAATTCAATGTTGATAAATGCAAAGTAATGTACATTGGAAAACAAAATCCCAACTATATATACAAAATGATGGGGTCTAAATTAGCTGTTACTACTCAAGGGAGAGATCTTGGAGTCATCATGGATAGTTCTCTGAAAACATCTGCTTAATGTGCAGCAGCGGTCAAAAAAACCCCTCACAGAACATTAGGATCCATTAGGAAAGGAATAGAAAATAAGGCAGTAAATAGCATAAGGCTACTATAGCAGTCCATGGTACACTCACACCTTGAATACTGCATGCAGTCTGGTCACCCTATCTCAAAAAAGATAAATTAAAAATGGAAAATGTACAGAGAGGGGCAACAATAAAGATTAAGGGTAGGGAACAGCTTCCATATGAGGAGAGGTTAAAAAGACTGGGACTGTTCAGCTTGGAAAAGAGATGATTAAAGGGGATATGATAGAGGTCTATAAACTCATGAATAGTGTGGAGAAAGTGAATAAGGAAGTGTTATTCACCCCTTCATATAACACAAGAACCAGGGGTCACCCAATGAAATTAATAGGCAGCAGGTTTAAAACAAACATAAGGAAGTACTTCTTCATACAATGCACAGTCAACCTGTGGAACTCGTTGCTAGGGGATGTTATGAAGGCCAAAAGTATAATTGGGTTCAAAAAAAGAATTAGATAAGTTCATGTAGGATAGATCCATAAATGGCTATTAGCCAAGATGGTCAGGGAGGCAACCCCATCCTCTGGGTGTCCCTAAACCTCTGTCTGCCAGAAGGTGGGACTGGATGATGGGATGGATCACTCGATAATTGCTCGGTTCTGTTCATTCTCTCTGAAGCATCAGGCACCATCCACTCCTGGAAGATAGGATACTGGGCTAGATGGACCATTGGTCTGATCTGGTAAGGCTGTTCTTGTGATAGAAACCCGGCCTCCAAATGCATTAATCTCTTCAATCCTAAAATTACTATGGTATGCTGGGAAACAGCTGACTTTTTTTCAAATAAAAACCTGTGGTAGATTATTTTTCTGATATGTGGGAAGTGCTAAGTGAGCAATCATTTCCCCTTCAGGCTGTATGTATTTTTAAGATGGGAAGATACAGCACTTATTTTTTTCTCCAGTCTAGTTTTCACTGTTGGTTTAATATTTATTTTACTGTATGCATAGTTGAGTTTTTAAAAGTTATCTTATTGAGTAAGGAAATCAGAAAGAAGCCTTACAATTCTGATTGAGTAGGCATGCAGAAAGCATTAGAGAGACTTCATCTAAAAGTGAGAAATCATGATTATTGATGGTATCCACAGCTTTTGCACCCCTTTTCATGATGAAAAGGTCAAACAGATTCAGTACAGTTCAAGGGCCTTTCTACACACAAAAGCAGTGCAGCTTTAATTATACCAGTATAGTTAAAGTGATACAACTCCTCTAGTGTGCATACAGTTATATATACCAGTATACCTATTAACAGTACAGGAAGGGGACTAAGTTATACTCATATAAACACTTTTATATTAATCTAACTGCATCCATAGTAGGGGTTCACATCCCAAAATAGTTATAAAACTGTGTATAAACCAAGAAGATAAAAAGGCCTTGTGTAAGGCAAGCAGCATTTGACTTGAAGACCTAGAAACTTGTGATATTCAGCTGTGTACTGAGCATTTATTTTTGGTTAGTGATGGAGCGATGTGGCTTTATAGCAAAGTTCAAGACATGCCAATAGAGCAGGGGTCGGCAACCTTTCAGAAGTGGTGTGCCGAGTCTTCGTTTATTCACTCTAATTTAAGGTTTTGCGTGCCAGTCATACATTTTAACGTTTTTAGAAGGTCTCTTTCTATAAGTCTATAATATATAACTAAACTCTTGTTGTATGTAAAGTAAATAAGGTTTCTAAAATGTTTAAGAAGCTTCATTTAAAATTAAATTAAAATGCAGAGCCCTCCGGACCGGTGGCCAGGACCCGGGCAGTGTGAGTGCCACTGAAAATCAGCTTGCGTGCCGCCTTCGGCACACGTGCCATAGGTTGCCTACCCCTGCAATAGAGAGAGGATCCTGTAGTGTCCTCCTCTGCCTTGCACTTTGGGTAGCCAGTTACATCTCTTCTGCATGACTAATACACATCGATTTTATAACCACTTTGTATAGGTGTAAATGACTACACAAGATGCAAGGCAGAGAAGAATGAGGTCTGCAGTCATCAATTAATTCCATCTTGCTGACCAAATTGGTCCCTTTTTCGTTGTCTTCCCATCTTTGCTTCCAGGTCAGTAAGTCAAACAGCGATTCCCCTTACTCTTATTGTCTGCAGAGGAGGCAGCACAGCAAATACTTTGGCTTAATCAGCTCCAGCATTCCTTAGGCCTTGGCTACACTTGCAGCTGTACAGCGCTGTGAGGTAAACCTGTCTTCGTACAGCTGAGTAGGGAAAGGCGCTGCAGTCTGTCCACACTGACAGCTGCCAGCGCAGTGGTGTGGCCACACTTGCAACATTTGCAGCTGTGTTGGGAGCGGTGCATTATGGGCAGCTATCCCAGCATTCATGTGGCTGCAACGTGCTTTTCAAAACGTGGGGGGGAGGGGTGGATTGTGACAGGGAGTGTGTGTGTGTGTGGGGGAAAGAGTGCTTTTTGGAGCATGTCAGCTCTCTATTTTGCAAGTTCCGAACTCCCGGCCCCCTGCTCATTCATTTACTCACTCAAAGCAAGCTGCAAACTGTTTGCTTTTCTCTGTGGTACGAGCTTTGAAACCGGCACTTCCGCATTCCTGCAGCCGGTCACAACAATGGAGAGGATTGGCCACTTGACAAGGTGATTAGTACAGCGCTGCAAGCGTTTACACTCACACCCGTGAGTCGTAGCCACTCCGCTGCAGCTGTTATTCCTCTCGGAGAGGTGGAGTACCTGCAGCGGTGTACCCAGGGAGATACAGCGCTGTAAGTGCCCTGCCAGTGTGGACGGGGAGTGAGTTACAGCACTGGGGGAGGCTTTACAGCGCTGTAACTCGTAAGTGTAGCCAAGGTGAGTATTGCACTGCCGCTGCGGCGCCAGTGTGGCCACCCAGTGCGCTGTGAATGGCCTCCAGAATTATTCGGCAGTATCCCACAATGCCTGTTCTAGCCACTCTGGTCATCAGTTCAAACTCTACTGCTCTGGCCTCAGGTAACCAACCATGTGACCCACCCTTTACATTCCCCGGGAATTTTAAAAATCCCCTTCCTGTTTGCTCAGCCCGGCGTGGCGTGGAGTGCTATCAGCGAATCTTTCCAGGTGACAATGCCTCCACGCACCAAGCGAGCCCCAGCATGGAGCAATGGCGAGTTGCTGGACCTCATCAGTGTTTGGGGGGAGGAAGCTGTCCAGTCCCAGCTGCGCTCCAGCCGTAGGAATTACGATACCTTCGGGAAGGTATCAAAGGACATGATGGAAAGGGGCCATGACTGGGACGCCCTGCAGTGCAGGATTAAAGTGAAGGAGCTGCGGAGTGCCTACCACAAAGCCCGCAACGCAAACGGCCGCTCGGACGCTCCCCCCGCGACCTGCCGATTCTACAAAGAGCTGGATGCGATACTTGGGGTTAACCCCACCTCCACTCCGAGCACCACCATGGACACTTCAGAGCCGGGGGGGGGGGGGG
>NW_020664409.1:73957251-73965559 GCF_002925995.2 Terrapene triunguis
GGCTGGTACTTGGTGGAGGACAAACAGAAGAGCAGGTTCCCGGTAAGCGTTTTTTTTTTCTGGAAGGAATTTTTTCAGTGCGGGCTCTTTGGGAGAGGAGGGTTAGCATGCATGCCTAGATGCGGAATAATGCATTGATGTGGTTTATCACATCGCGGTAATTGGCCTCAGTAATCTCCTCGAATGTCTCATCCAGAACGTGTGCAATGCGCTTGCGCAGGTTTATCGGGAGAGCCACCGTGGTCCTTGTCCCAGCCAGGCTAACGTGTCCGCGCCACTGTGCCGCGAGGGGACCATTGCTGCACACAGGCAAGCTGCATATGGGCCAGGGTGGAAGCCGCATTGCAGTAGAAGACCCTCCCTTGCTTCCCAGGTCACCCTCAGCAGCGAGATATCGTCCAGGACGAACTCCTGTGGAAAATGTTGGGACAGTGTTCAGTGTAGGTGCCCCCTGAAGCTGTTGGCTCTCCCCAAGGCACAGAAACCCAGAGGACAGTGCAGCCCTGAAACAATCAGACCCCCTTACTCACCATTTTGAGGCTCCCGTGGGATATGTGTGCTCTGTTTCGGACGGGAAAATTATGCTATTGTGTAGACCCTGTGTGTTTTCTACTCCTTAAGTGCGGGGGGAATCATTACTCTGTTTGGTATAAACAATGCTGCCTCTGTTAAATGTTGCATTTTGCCTATACAGCTGCATCAACCTTGAGACCTCAGCCGTCCCTCTTATCGCCTGCTCAGAGACTGCAAAGACTCAGGAAGAGACCGCAAAAAAGCAAAGAAGACATGCTGCAAGAAGTGATGCAGCAATCTATTAAAGAGAATGAGAAAGCACAGAACTGGAGGGACAGAGAAAGCAGGATCCGCCAGGAAAATGCAGCGCACCGGCGGCAAAACACCGCGCACCGGCAGCAAAGCACTGATAGGCTCATAAACATTCTGGAGCGCCAAGCAGATGCTATCCAGGAGCTGGTAGCCATGCAGAAAGAGGAGCAGTACCGCAAACGTAAACGCCACCCCTCCCCCCACAGCCCTTGTCCCAAAACTCTTTCCGTTGTGCCCCACTGTCACCTCCAACCCACTTTCCCCAACTTCTGTGTTCTTCACGCCACCTGCTGCCTCCAACACCAGCATCTTCACCACCCAGCCCTGAAAACCACGACCCTTACCCTCTGCACTCAACCCCCATCACTATGCAGTATAGTTGTCCTGAAGTGCAGCACTCACTGCACAGCACACCAGACAGGACATACGCGAATCTGTGATTGTACTGTTCCCCACTCCACCCCCTTGTTTCTTTTCAATAAATAATTTTTTTTTCTTTTCAATAAATGGATTTTTTGGCTTTGAAAACATTCTTTATTATTGCATAAAGTAAAAGACTCCTTAGCCCAGGAAATAAACAGGCACTGCAAGTCTGCTTGTCTGCTTAGCAAACACTGATTCCTAAAGATTGAAACTACTGCACTTCACTCCCGTGCAGGGCACCAGATATCACTGCTGGTTTTCAGCCTCAAATTGCTCCCTTAAGACATCCCTAATCCTTGCAGCCCCGCGCTGGGCCCCTGTAATAGCCCTGCTCTCTGGCTGTGCAAATTCAGCCTCCAGGTATTGAACCTCAGAGGACAATGCCTGAGTGAAGCTTTCACCCTTCCCTTCACAAATATTATGGAGGGCACAGCACGTGGATATAACCACGGGGATGCTGTTTTCGGCCAAGTCCAGCTTCCCATACAGAGATCGCCAGTGGGCCTTTAAACGGCCAAAGGCACGCTCCACAGTCATTCGGCACCGGCTCAGCGTGTAGTTGAACCGTTCCTTGCTGCTGTCAAGGCTTCCTGTGTAGGGTTTCATGAGCCATGGCATTAACGGGTAAGCGGGATCTCCAAGGATCACAATGGGCATTTCAACTTCCCCTACCGTGATCTTCCGCTCTGGGAAAAAAGTCCCGGCCTGCATCTTCCTGAACAGCCAAGTGTTCCGAAAGATACGTGCGTCATGCACCTTTCTGGGCCAGCCTGTGTTAATGTCAATGAAACGCCCACGGTGATCCACAAGCGCCTGGAGAACCATAGAGAAATACCCCTTCCGATTAACGTACTCGGATCTTAGGTGGGGTGGTGCCAGAATAGGAATGTGCGTCCCATCTATCGCCCCTCCACAGTTAGGGAACCCCATTTGTGCAAAGCCATCCACTATTTCCTGCACGTTACCCAGAGTCACGGTTCTTCTGAGTAGGATGCTATTAATGGCCTTGCAAACTTGCATCAACACGATTCCAACGGGCGACTTTCCCACTCCAAACTGGTTTGCGACCAACTGGTAGCTGTCTGGAGTTGCCAGCTTCCAGATTGCAATAGCCACCCGCTTCTCCACCGGCAGGGCAGCTCTCAATCTCGTGTCCTTGCGCCGCAGGGTGGGGGCGAGCTCCTCACACAGTCCCATGAAAGTGGCTTTTCTCATCCGAAAGTTCTGCAGCCACTGCTCGTCATCCCAGACTTCCATGACGATGTGATCCCACCACTTGGTGCTTGTTTCCTGAGCCCAAAACCGGCATTCCACGGTACTGAGCATGTCCGTGAATGCCACAAGCAATTTCGTGTCGTACGCATTACGCGGCTCGATAGCATCGTCGGACTCCTCACCCTCACTCTCACTGTCACTTTGGATCTTAAGGAATAGTTCGACAGCCAAACATGACGTGCTGGCGAGACTCGTCAGCATACGCCTCAGCAGTTCGGGCTCCATTTCCCACAGACAGATCGCGCTGCACAGAAACCGTTGAAAGATGGCGCCAAAGGTGGACGAAAACAAAGGGATTTCTGGGATGCGAAGCGATGCATCACGAGGCATTGGGACAGGACCCAGAATCCCCCGCACCCACGCCCCTTTCCCACAACCCACGGCGCCAGAATGGGAAGAGGTGCTCTGTGGGATAGCTGCCCATAATGCACCGCTCCCAATGGCGCTGCAATTGCCGCAAATGTGGCCACGACAGTGCGCTGTGCAGCTGTCAGTGTGGACAGACTGCAGCGCTTTCCCTACTCAGCTGCACGAAGTCAGGTTTAACTCACAGCGCTGTACATCTGCAAGTGTAGCCAAGGCCTTAGACAAGAGACTCATCTGTCTGAACATCAGCATTTGCAGCTGACTTTAGGGTGCAATGAAAGCAGTGTGTTGCCAACTTGTGATATTTGTTTTTTTCTTAAAGCCCCAGCTCCTCGAGTCACGGGAAGTGCATAACAATCTCAGCATTCTTTTAAAAAATGGTAAATTGCTAGCCTTTGTGGTTTTGGAGAAAAGCTGGAAAATGACCCCAAAAGGCTCAAAACCCAGAAGGTAAATAAAGACCCCAAATGTATTTTTAAAACTCATGATTTTAAGTCAGTTGCTTGATTTTTAGGGGCCTAACTCATAATTTTTGGAAATGGCAATACTGTGTTGCTGATCATTTTCACCTTTCTTTTTATTTTGCATATTTTGTATCTTCAGATTCAGTGTTTTGTTTTTGGTTGTTTTGTACCTATGGCATTCTTTTATGGTTAATAAATTTATCTAGCTCAAACACTGTGTAGGCAATGCATTTAAAAAGTGATGCGCCCGAGTAATGAGTTAAGGCCTGATCACTCACGTAAAATTGCCATTGACGTTAATGGTAAATTACATACTGGCCTAAATATATAGATTTTTTTTTTAAAGCAAGCAGAAAATCCCCCCTGGATAATAATACTCAGTATTTTATAACACCTTTCATTTACAAAGCACTTTGCAGACATGAATCGGTCTTAAAATCCCCTGCCTTAAACCTGGATGTTGTGATTCCCCACTTTACAGGTGGAGAAACAGGAGCAGGGAGCCTAAGGCTGACATTTTCAAATGTGGCCATTAATTTTAGGCCCCTAATTTGAGACACAGACTGATCAGGCCTGTTTCAAGTATCTTCTGCCAGGCAGGTAGGGAAGGAGATGAGTGTGTCGGATAGTGTGAGGTGGCAGTGACTAGGGAAGGGACTCCAGGAGTTATAGCCTGAATCAGGGAAGGGGAGTAGGTGCCGGCAGCATCATCATCACTGAGGCCTTGGATAGGTCCCCAAGCTGGGGGCAGCAGGCAATAAGACAAGAGATGGCCCTGATTTTAAGCAGTCTGCTAACATCACTTTCATGAGCAGTATCTTGTCTATATTGGTGAGGTGAGGAAGGGAAGGGGTGGTTGGGTGTGTGCTGCTCTGGAAAGCAAGGCCGGCTCCAGGCACCAGCGCAGGAAGCAGGTGCTTGGGGCGGCCAATGGTAAGGGGTCTTCAGCGGCAATTCAGTGGTGGGTCCCTCGGTCCATCTCAGAGGGAAGGACCAGCTGCCGAATTGCTGCCAAAGAATAAAGCGGCGCCGGCCCTGCTAGAAAGGAATGGGCTCAGACTAAGGAGGGGGAAGAAAGAGTTGGGATTGAAATGAGAAAATAGGAAGGAAAAATAGGTAAAGGTTAGAAACAAAAAGCAGGCAATACATTAAGAACCCACACAAGTGTCAGGTATTTGCTAAAAGCCAGACCCTCAGCTGCTGTGAGTCAATGTAGCTCCATTGAAGTCAGTGGGGCTACACTGGCTTATGTGAGGATGTTTACAAATTAAATTTATACGGATCCCTTCTTCCACCACAACCCCCTTCCTTTGCCCTGTATGCTAAGAATACATGAGGTAATGCCCTGGTCCTGTAATGCGGTCCTGTAATTCAGTCCGCTCTGGTCCATTCAGTGGGATTCTTCAAGAGTCCAAGCAAATAGATCACATTGCAGGATTGGGCCCATGTTTGGATTTTAGCACATTTTTTACTGGCATTTTTCAAGTCGTGTCCGTGACTCCCTTGCAGTATTAAGGCCCAGTCTTGCATTGTGTAGCACATAGGCAGACTGCTGCCTTCACATGCTCTGTGTGGGCTAAGCTGTGTGCTACGCAGTACAGGATCAGAGCCTTGGTTAATTATGGCATTGAAGCTGGGTAAACTCTTCTTCATGCTCAGGTTTTATTTTCAAAATGTCTTTGTTTAAACATTTCTCACCAGAAGAATCTTGATATGTCAAACTGCAGGAAAAAAAGACTCAAAGGTTTTTCCACTAAGAGAGGCAGGCCACCTTGTTTGTCAAATGCCAGCAACAACCTGAGGTCCAGCTGCCAGCGCACTCATCCAAGGAATTTGTCATTAGAGATGCCTGTTAAGAGGAGAGAGACAGAGAGGGGGAACACCCCACCTCCACCGTTGGCACTCCTGCCTATGTTCTCCCCCCGACCTAATTAATATTACTTTAGCATCTTCTGTCAAACATTCTCTCTGCCCCTAACAATGGACCATCACAAATTCCTCATTTGTTTGGTTTGATTAGAAATTTTGTAACAGTATCTCAGTGAGAGTGAAACTGAACTGGCTCCAGTATTTCCACTGGGACACTTGCTGTTTGTTTATTATAATGGAATTGAGGGTCTGGGGTTCATCTAGCTTCCTTGGTGCATGCTGACACACAGCCTGGAATTAACAGTTGTGCACATTCTCTCCAGCTCTCTCCTGCACTTGGGCAGATCTAATAACTTCTCATTTAGAGAAGTTTTGTACGTGACCAAGGCCCCGATCCTGCAAATCCCCCACTGTACTTCCATGTTGGCTGGACTTGCAGGACTGATCAGTGAGCCCACTGCCCTGTCATTGTTCCGGGAAAAGTTTGCATGGGTGAAGGTCTGCTTTAGTGGTGGAGTGTAGGATTCTGTTTCTGCACCACCTTTTATACTGTTTTTTTTTATTAGGTCTGTTGCTCTTTAGTTTGTGATCATGTACTTTTAGTTAGGCTCCAAATCAGCATTGCAAACCCCAAATACTCAAAAACTATGATTCGACCAGAAAAAAATCATGATTTTTACCTGTCCATGATTTTAAAGGGTTAGGGGTTATGTTTTCAGACTTTCCTCTGCAGTCACAAGGGCTCCAGCATTTTTTTAAATTAAAATTGAGATTCTTATGTAAGCCTGACACCAGGAGCTGAGGCCTCAAGCAAAACAAATAGTGTGAGAGTTGGTAATATATTGCAAAATGGAAAATACTACAGCTGCGGATAAACAGAGGGTGGGGTTTTCACTCCATAGGTGTTTCCATACATACAAAAGGAAAGACGATTGATTTCAACACAGTAAGATGGCAACAGCTGCCTTGCAGCTCTAACTCTGTAACCAGGAGAAAGGGTTGCCTTCTCCAAGGCTGGGTGAATGCTAGAACGTAATGGAAACTGGACATCCTATTCTACTCAAAAACCCAGAGCATTCCGGCTGTGATGTCCCCTAGGGATAAAATACATATTAGTCATTTGGCCTAGCATTGAAAACAAGCTTCTGCAAAAACAAATTTTGAGTTCAATTTCTTACATAATTCAATGAATTCATTTAGATTTCACAGCAGAAAATTATTATAGATTAGGCCAAAGCCATGAAAAGCCCTTTTCTTAGCTTGATGGGCATTTAACTATGCAAAAAAGGCTTAATTTTGCCCCCCCTAATGGTTTGTTCAATAGAATGAACACAGTGTACACCACACCTCACACTGATTATGTGGTGAATAGATGGGACACCATAGCTGTGGAGTAATGTTTTCTTGCTACATACACTTCTGACAAGCACAGACAAAAACCTGGTTTTAAATGAGACCTGCACCTGGCTCTAAAGGATTACCCTTATTAAGGAAGCTGAGTGCCAATCAGAGGGAATAATTGAATCTTTATTACTGAACTGTAGCCACCACCCCTCTCTCCCATCTCCCCCCATTTTAAAAAATAGCAGTAAGCTCAGTCTCTGATAACGTGCTGGAGCCTGTGGGTGGAGATCAGACTTCAAAACTCATCCACTAGAGCCCAGCTCATGTTGAGTCATCATCTTGCCGAGCCGTAGATCATTGCCATGGACTGGTTTCTTTCCGACCAGATAACTAAATTGCCCTAAATTCATTGCACTCCTGTCATAAAGCCCATTTGCATAGCTTGGTTTGGGTACGTTCAATAGAGTTTTGCATACATATATGGAAAGCAAAAGTAATTATGGTTGCAAGGCGGTGATTGTTTTGTAAGGCAAAGCCATGCAAGCCTGATCCTGCAAGCATCTCAGCCAGAACTATTGCTGAAGTCACTGGGAGTTTTGTCTGAGTAAAGCATGCAGGATCAGGCCCCAGATATTATTCCTGAAATAAGTGTAGACAGTAAAAAATAGAACCTTATTTTGCATAGCATCTTTCATACAAACTGCCCCCAAATGATATAAATTACAGAAACAACAATGCAAAGGCATTGGGTCCAGTACATTGACTGTGGGCCAGGCAGGTAAAAGTAACAGCTCCATAGTTAAGCCTGGTTCTGTGCATCCTAGGCGGAAAAAAAAACATATAGTAGGAGGGCAAATCATAGAGGACAAAGAGCAGGAGAGGGGAGCTGGAGGTTCTAACTGGATGCATTGCCACCACCTTCCCAATGGACTTTTCTTGGTTGGGGCCTCCATGGGGAGCTAGCTACTAGAAGCCAGCATAGATCCTGGGCTGAATTTGGCCCATTACATATTAGGACAGGACATTCAGTCATAGTTCCACTAATAGAAGGAGAGAGAAGTTGAGATATAAAGCAAAAGGTTTAAAAAAAAAAAGAAGACTAAAATGAGACAGAATGTTATGGGAAGGTGTTTCTAGACATCAGGCACTGCAGCCATGAAGCCCCTGCCAATGATAGTGCCAAGACTAGAAGACAGAGTGTGAGGACATTAGCAGAGTGGTGTGAATCACTGATTTTTTTGGTTTGCTTGTTTCAGCTTGACCAAAGTGTTTTATTCTACCCAAACTAAAATGTTTCTCTTTGCCTTTGAGTTTTTAATCTTTTTTACTAAAATTGAAGTAAAATTTGAAATGAAAAGTTGTTTCAAATTTAAAAAAATCAGAATGTTTTGTTTAGGAAAGTCAAAATGTTTTGTTTAGATTTTTCAACTTTTTTTTTTCCCAACGAAACAATTCGGAGAATTTAACATGAATTCATGACGTGTTTTGGTCAAGTCGAGTCTGCATTTTTTGGTGAAATAAAAAGTTTTGCCCAGCTCTAACTGTGAGCAAGGAGGGTCAAAGCCCATGGATTAAGATGAGCAATAACATAGAACATAAGAACGGCGATACTGGGTCAGACCAAAGGTCCATCTAGCCCAGTATACTGTCTTCTGACTGTGGCCAATGCCAGATGCCCCAGAGGGAATCAGGCCAGCTCTAACTTTTTTGCCGCCCCAAGCAAAAAAAAGAGTGCCGCCCTC
>NW_020664409.1:73965959-73981799 GCF_002925995.2 Terrapene triunguis
TCCCGCCCCCCGCGCGCCCAGCCGACGAAACAAAAACAACCCACCCCACCCCCAGTGCCACCCTACCGAACCCCCCCCAAAAAACCCTGAGCGCCCCCCCGCCACCCCAAGATTGGCTGCCCCTTACCAGGTGCCGCTCCAAGCACGTGCTTGGTCAGCTGGTGTCTGGAGCCAGCCCTGGAGGGAATGAACAGAAGAGGTAATCATCAAGTGATCCATCTCCTGTTGCCCATTCCCAGCTTCTGGCAAACAGAGGATAGGGACACCATCCCTGCCCAGCCTGGCTAATAGCCATTGATGGACCTATCCTCCATGAACTTATCTCATTCTTTTTTGAACTCTGTTATAATCTTGGCCTTCACAACATCCTCTGGCAAGGAGTTCCATAGCTTGACTGTGCATTGTGTGAAGAAATACTTCCTTTTGTTTGTTTTAAACCTGCTCCCTATTAATTTCATTTGGTGACCTCAGTTCTTGTGTTCTGAGGAGTAAATAACACTTCCTTATCTAATTTCTCTAAACCAGTCATGATTTTATAGACCTCTATCTTATCCCCCCTTAGTCATCTCTTTTCCAAGCTGAAAAGTCCCAGTCTTATTAATCTCTCCTCATATAAGACATATGCAGAACCACTGAGCATACCTGGACCGCAGAAACACCAGATGACCAGGTCTGCTAGTTGCAAGGCCCTATATCTAACATGCAGCCTCCTTCCCTTTACCTGCCATAAATTCCTATGCCTTTCAACTGTCTCTCCAGGAGGTGGGGTTCAGTCCTACAGCTGTGAGCTCCCTATATCTTGCCCAATTGAACACACTGGTTCTGCTGCATCTGTGGCCACATAGGGGAAGAGGAAGTAGGATTTTTTTCAATCTTGTATGCTGAGAATACAGCCAACCACACAATGTAGTCCAGTTGTAGTGCAGTTTGTTTAAAGGTTATTGGTTAAGAATAGACCCTAGGGAGCATAAAAAGTGCACTGATAAGCATGAAACCACACATTCAAAGTCTGCTTCTATTTCAGAATAGCCAGAAGCTTTTTTATTTCAGCATTTGACATCAGTAAGACTGCTTGCACGAGTAAGGCAAGCAGGATTTGGCCTGAAGACCTCGAAAGCTCCAATATTCAGCAGTGTGTAGTGCTGTCTGCTTCTAGTTGCATTTATTTTTGGTTTGTGATGGAGCGATGTGGCTTTTTAGCAAAATGCAAGACACAGTTGCCTGCCAGTAGAGAGAGAATTCTATAGTGTCCTCCTCTGTCTTGTACCTTGGGTAGCCAGTTACACTTCGGCAACGTGGGTGCAATGCACATCCTGGTTTACTAGTTTCAAACCTACTTTGCAAGGGGGTAGGTGGCTATTTAAGGCACAAGGCGCTGGAGAATGGCCTTAAAAAAACATATTTAAGACTAACTACATGCAAATTATATAATACTAAATGTGAAGCTTACACGGAAAAGTAGTATTCAGCTGAACTGTTTCCCTTATCGTTTTCAGGGGTTGGAGCAGGCCTGCACGTAGCAATATGCAAAGCTGGCACATCCTTTGGGGGTCCCATCGGTGTCTGCCAAAACTATGCTTTCATTTTCAAAAAATGAAGAGGTTTCTGGTAACTGACAGTAATTAATTCTGGCCTTCCTGGTCACAAGAATAACGTTCCAGCTGTGACCCACTGTACTGCTGTCTTCCCAAGTCTGCAGAAAGCCTAAGGCTCTCCCTGTCTTATGGAACTTTGCACTGGTGTAAATATACCTGTGAAGTTACGACTGTGCAAATCCCTCACACAGAAGCCTGGCAGGGGTGCAAGGTGGCACACCGGTGCTGCCTATGTTAGGAACTACATCAGTACAGACACACTAGCACAACAGGGACTAAAACAATGGGCCAAATTCACCTCTGGTGTTTCGTCACTGAAGCCATTGGAAATATGCAAATGAATTTGGCCCCAGAGCTCCGAGAGGTGAGAATTGCCAAGATTCATCTCAGTGGGGCATGATATAGTTGAAATATCTACCTGTGGCCCAGTTACTGTAGAATCTGGGCACCAATCTGTAATTATCCTCTCAGCACCCCTGTGAGCTAGGGAAGTACCATTATCACCATTTGACAGCTGGGGAACTGAGACACAGAGATACTACAGCCCACATCCCTAAATGCACTTGGGAGTTGTTTTGCTCAGCATTGCAGTTCCTAACCCCCAGGCAGCCTGCCCCCAGTGGCATTCTCAGCCCTGAGCTAGAGGCCTAGGCTTCCCATACAGTGCCTGGGGAGAGTTAGGAGGGGCCTTTCAAGAGCAAGCTGAGTGGGGAACTGCCTAAGTTACCCAGGAATGAAATACCTAGGAGAGGAGTGGGGAGAGGGGCTGAGGTGCATAGGCAGCTGACGCAGTGTGCCTGGCCGATGGACCAGAGATAGGTGCTTCCCTCTGCTCAGGATCCTCAGACAAACCCTCTCCTGGAGCTAGGCACTGAAGCCAGGTCAGCCGTTTCGATAGCCCATGTCCTTGTCCTACCAGCCAAAATCATCTCCCTGGCTCCTGCTCTTGCTTGAGTCCTCTGTCACGTTCGCCCTCTGTTTCCTTGTGCCCCTACCTGTCTTTTGTGAACATTCTGTGCTGCCCCTCCATGTATTGGGGAACCTGCATCTGGCCCTCTTGCTGTGGGAGCTGACAGGTATCCGGTGTGCTCTGAGTATGCCTACGAGCTTGGGCCACACTGGTGAGACAGCCGTTCCCCTGCCCAGTTTGAAAATCCTGCTTCGGGGCCGCTGGGGATGTGGCTTGCACTAGGGCTCTCAGCAGCTCATTCCTTGTGGGGCAGAGGCTTTGTAAATGCCGACTAGCAGAAACTTAGGCACCAACGGGGTTAGGCAGTGGCTGAGCGGTGGCTTTGAAAATGTCAGTGGCACCTTAAGTGCCTAAAGATGCAGATAGGTGCTGACAGGTCTGGAACTCAATGATTTGCCTAAGGCATGGGTGCTGGAACTAACAGTACTGGGGGGTGCTGCCTCATCCCATGGCTTAAAGAGGTTTCCATCATATACAGGGTTTACAGTTTGGTTCAATGTCTCTCAGCACCCCTGACCTAACGTCACACAGGAAGCATATGGTGGAGCAGGGGCGGCGAGTTGTATGGGCCCGTGGTGCCTGGGCTACAGCAAATTCAGGGCCTGGGGGCCCCGGCTCCACCAATATTTGGGGCAGGGCCGGTTCTGACATTTTTGCCGCCCCAAGCAAAAAAAAAAACAAAAACAGGGCAGCCGGACCCGGAGGCAAAGCCAAAAAAACCCAAAAAACTAAAACAAAACAAAACAAAATGGGCGCAGGGCAGCTGGACCCAGAGGCAAAGCCAAAAAAAAAATAAATCAAAAAACCAAAACCAAAACAAAAAAAACCAGGGCGCAGGGTGGCTGGACCCAGAGGCAAAGCAAAAAAACCCCAAAAACCCTGGGCACACGGCGGCCGGACCCAGAGGCAAAGCAAAAAAAAAAAAAAAACAACAGGGCAACTGGGCCGCCCTAAGATTGGATGGAATGCCGCCCCTTAGAATCTGCTGCCCCAAGCACGAGCTTGTTTGGCTGGTGCCTGGAGCCGGTCCTGATTCGGGGCCGGATCTGTTCCCCGGCCCTGCCAGCCGCCCCTGCGTGCCTCCCCTGGAGCACCCCATGGCCCCACCTGCCACCCCCGCGTGCTGCCCCCAAGCCTCCCTGCCTGCCCTGGGCAGCGGGCGGCTGCCCCCTGAAGCTCCGCGCTGCGCTCCCTCGCTGGCTGCTGCCAGTTACAAGGGAGCAACGCTGGGGCAGGCTAAGGCGCCTGCTGCGCCTGCGGAGGGAGGAGATGCATGGCAGCCCTCCCCCCCCCCGGCAGGTGACTTTGAGTTGACTCCGGGGGGAGGGAGGCTTATCCTAGCTGGACCACCTGAGCAGCAGCCTGGGGGAGGCTTGGGTGAGTGTTGTGCCAGGGGGGCTGGGGAGGGGGCCCCCCTCCCTTCCCTTCCCCCTGAGCTCACTGCTGCCGGCGGGGAGAGGGCTGGGGGGAATCCTGCTCTCTGGCCCCCCGCCCCAGCCCCGGGGCAGCCTGCCTGCTGCACCCCAACCTCCTCATCCCCAGCCCAGCCCCATGTCCCGCACCCCCCCGCACCCCAACCCTCTGTCCCAGCCCAAAGCCTGCACCCAGCACCCAACCCCCCTCCCGCACCCAGCACCCCAAACCCCCTCCTGCACCCCCCCGCACCCCAACCTCCTGTCCCAGCCCAGAGCCCGCACCCAGCAACCAAACTCCCTCCCAGAGCCCTCAACCCCCCACACACCCAAACTCTCTCCCAGAGCCTGCACCCCAACCCCCCCGTACCCAAATTCCCTCCCAGAGCCTGCACCCCCTCCTGCACAACCTGCTGCCCCAGCCCAGCGCCTGCACTCAGCACCCAAACTCCGTCCTAGAGCCCGCACCCCCCTGCACCCAAACTTCCTCCCAGAGCCTGCACCCCAAAACCCCTCCTGCGCCCAAAGTCCCTCCCAGAGGTGTGGGGGGGTGGGACTTGGACCTGTTCTGGGCACCACCAAAAGTTATACAAACCTGCCACCCCTATGGTGGTGAAGGGAAGTGGCCCCACGGCTGTCATGTCCCAAGCTAGCTCCCTCACCACATCCTACTGAACCATCCTGTCTCTGTAGAATAGCAACATTATTAACTATTTCACTGCTGATCATTTTAGCAGGAACAGCCAGTTAGTAATGGGCTGTGGGTGGAGTTTGGAGAGAACCACCATGGCCGTGCATCTGACCCTTGTGCATGTGTTGCCTAACAGAAAATGATAATCAGTAAATTGATAATACGTGGGGACAGTCTTCGGCAACTACTTCACAATCCCTCTAGAACTGTGTTTATCCAGTTGCGGGCAAGTGCTATTCTCACCCTGCTCCGTATAACATTCACACTCCCTGTATAAAGTCACATTCATCCTCTTCCTGGATTTGGAAGTACTGGTATCTCAGATAATAATAGCAACATAAACTTCAGCCAAAACTTCCTCTCCAGGCCTGGTCATTTCTAGGGTTTCCTGCAGTACCCCATTTCCTAGTTCCAGCGGATTGACAGGTCATGCCCACTTCTCTTATAGCACAGGTACTAATCCTTGCGGGCCACAATGAGTCACTAGTATTTACTCCACAGTTTTAGGCAAAGTTTTAAGGTGGGATCCTCAAAGGTAGTTGGGTGCCTAAATCCTGTTTTTAAGCACCACAGAACTCCCACTCAGCTGCCGCCTAACCCTGTAGGTACCTAAAGTCACTCGCTGCCTAGGTTTTTGCAATAGATGTTCCTTAGGTGCTTATGTTTCTGCCTCTGCCTATGTGTCTTGCTGCCCCACTCTAGGCATCTGGGTGCCTATTTCCCAGATCAATTCCTGAACCAGAGGAAAGATGAGTGTATGGCTGCCTACATCATGTGTGGGGCCCAGTGCAGTAGGTGTGCTCAGAGGCTGCCTAACTCCACCCAAAACAGTCACTGGGCAGGGGGACCTCCTTTATAATCTTTAGCCTAGTGGTTATGCTGCTAGGCTATAAAGTCATTCTAACTCGTCCCTGGCCCAATTCTTATGTCATCTTTCAATTAAAGATCAAATAGGAGAGATTGAGGGACCCCTACATTAGAATATCCCATAGCCCCCGTGATTAGGGCATTCACGAGGGATGGCAGATCCCTGTTCAAATCCCTTCTCCCACATTCCAGGTGGGTACCCTAACCACTGGGCTAAGGGCTGTTCTCTTCCTTCTTCCCCACCCCACCTGTTTTGTGTGGAGTTAGGCAGTCTGTGAGACACCTATTATATTAGGGCCCATATACAATTTGGGTGGTGCAGGAACACTGAGAGAAGGGCAGACACCCCTCTTGTTGGCATCTGCTATGGACTAATTTGGGCAGCTCTTGCCTAGCATGCTGACTTTGTGAATCATGGTGGTGTTCCTGTTATTTTCTAGGTACCTAAAGGTTAGGTGCCATCAGTGCCTAAGCCCCTTTTGTGGCTCTGGGTCCTAGATCCTATTATAGATGAGTGAAGTAACAGCAGAGCCCTCCCTCTCTATATGGAGTTGTAGGTCCTGCCACCCTGCCATAGAAAACACTCTCTTTCCCTACATTCCAAACTTGAATCTCTACCTCAAATCTAATTGATTAAGCAATAGTATTTATAGCATATGCCTCACCACAGTATCTATGCACCACGATAATTATACACCAATTACACTGCTCTACAAATGCTTCTGAAATAAATGTAGTCAAACTTTACTAATTCTGGGTCACTGAGAACGAAAATGATGCTTAAAATTGTTGATTGGCTCTAGTTTTCAAGATATGCTATTGGGTCAGTATATACGACCCTTGACTTGGGAATGCCGGAGGATAAGTGAGTTATAAAGGGAAGGGATCTCAATTTAAACCATAAATGACTAAAATACATCTTTGACTGGATCTATGAATAAATCTATGACTGGGTTTGGACAGTACTTGCTTTTTAGGCAAAACAATGAATGATGCAATCTGAAGCTGGTATTGCGTCATATATGATATGAAGTGCATCATGTTATTCTTAGAAGTCATGGATGATGCAATCATAATGAAGCTTACATCACTCTGCTGAACAAATTGCCCTATATCAGCTCTAGAAATCATACAGTGTCGTGCTCTCTTATTTGTCAGTGTTTGATTTTGCAAAGGGACACATTTCTGTTTAGCCAAAGTGAGCAGAGATGCCTCGTACTTGTGTGAACAGTGCAGATAACTTCTGCTATGTTTGTGGTGAAGTGACTTTTGCATCACAAAAGCGCAGTATAACCACTATGGTTAAGAAAGCCTCTCACCTTTATTTTGGCTGCAAAATTGGAGATCAGGACAAGAGCTGGGCCCCACACATATGCTGCAACACTTGTGCAACAAATCTTCACCAGTGGTTGAACAGGAAAAGGAAATCTATGCCTTTTGCAGTGCCAATGATTTGGAGAGAGCCAACAGATCATACCAGCAATTGTTACTTCTGCATGGTGCCTCCAGTTGGGAAAGGTGTGTCAAAGAAGAAAAAGTGGACTGTGCATTATCCAAACATTCCATCAGCTATACACCCAGTACCCCACGGAGAAGGACTGCTGGTTCCTGATGCACCAGAATCATTCTCACTTGAGTCAGACGAGGAAGAGGAAGAGGATGAAACTTCTGGTCCTGACCATCAATGTCACAGGACCCACATTTTCTCCCATCCTCCTCCTCTGGACCACACCTCATAACACAAGGTGAACTGAATGACCTTGTCAGGGATTTGGAACTACCCAAGAGTAAGGCAGAGCTGTTGGGCTCCAGACTACAGCAGTGGAATCTCCTGGCAGGCGATGTTAGGGTTTCCATGTTCCGTGACCGTCAAAAGGATCTTGTCCCATTCTTCTTCATGGAAGGTGATCTTGTAGCCTGCAACAACATCGATGGTGTGATGGCAGCCCTCCACATCGTTCATGATCCAGATGAGTGGAGACTGTTCATTGATTCATCCAAGACGAGTCTTAAAGCTGTTTTACTGCATAATGGCAATGTTTTGCCATCAATTCCAGTTGGTCATGCAGTCCATATGAAGGAAACCTATGACAACATGAAACAACTTTTGAGGTGCATAAACTATGACCAACATCAGTGGCAGCTTTGTGGCGATTTGAAGGTTGTTGCTCTCTTGCTTGTTCTGCAGACTAGATATACAAAGTACTGCTGTTTTCTCTGCGAATGGGATAGTCGTGCAAGAGATTCCCACTACATCAAGAAAGATTGGCCACTCCGACAGTCATTGGAGCCTGGGAGGAAAAGTGTTCAGAATCCACCACTTGTTGAATCAAGGAAGATTTTGTTACCACTCTTACACATCAAGCTGGGTCTGATGAAGAACTTTGTCAAGGCCATTGACAAAACACAAGCAGCTTTCAAGTACCTCCGTGGAAAATTTCCAAGGTTAAGTGAAGCTAAGATAAAGGAAGGTGTCTTTGTTGATCCTCAGATTCGTTAACTTCTTCGAGATGATGCATTTGACCATGTGTGGCAAGGAAAAGACGACATGGAAAGGCTTCCAGTTAGTGGCAATAAATTTTCTCTGAAACAACAAGGCAGACAACTACAGGTTGTTGGTGGAAAACCTCCTCAAGGCATACAAAAGCCTTGGTTGCAACATGTCACTAAAGATACATTTTTTGCACTGTCATCTAGATTTTTTTCCACTGAACTGCGGAGCAGTGAGCGATGTGCACGGCGAGCGATTTCACCAGGACATTGCAACAATGGAGAAACGCTATCAGGGCAAATGGAGCCTATCAATGCTTGCAGACTATTGCTGGACAGTGACAAGAGATGCTCCATTTAATGAATACAAGAGACAAGCCAAGAAGCGCCGAGTAGACACTGAATAGGACTAAACTATGTACATAATAGTTTTTTGCCTTTTGTTTCATAATAAATTTTATTTATATAACCCTTTTGCTGATTTTTAAAGTGTTACATAAACAGGACAGGTGAAATATTATCATGTAAAGCAACCATAAACACATGAAAAGACCTAGGTTTACAATTTATGATTAAAACTCTACTATCTACACAATATACATAGACATAAAATGTAAAAACTTAAATATCTTAGAAACAGTAGCCAATCAGTTGTTTTAATTGTCATATTTGAATTCAGCACATCAAAATACATAATAAATAGCACATTTTATCTCTGAAGCAGATGACTTCTCAAAAATTGTAGACCAGTGTTACTTCTATACCTGAGTAGTCTGAAACTCCTGTATGTACAATTCAGTAACCAAATTCTGCTATGCCCTTGCTGATGAAGTGTATGCTGAGTTTTACGGGAAGGCTCCATGAAAATATCCCCAGACTGTAGGTACTATTTCACTTGACTATAATGTGTAACAAGTTTAAGTAGATCTAAGGGCTGGATTTTACTCCACCCTATTTTTTTGTGATTAAAGAAGTTGGTTAAAGCTGAGTCATAATGAGACTGACCTATTTATGAAATATCAAAAATATGAGCCAAGAAAATTACACATTCGTCATGTCACTGTACATTGGGGTTTTCTACCTTGAATCGACCCTATCATTTTAACCAGACAACTGGTGGAATAGCAATGAACAAACATGAATAAATTGCTAGGAAAATGTATTCTGTCTAGAATTCATTTGGGGTGCCTTGAAATAATAGGAATCAGAGCGAATGAATATCACGTTAATGTAGCCGCCAGACACATTTCCTTGGGAATTGCCCTAGGAATCAGTGAACATTCCTTTTCCCATTTGAATATTTGTATTTACTTTAAATGATCAAAACCAGAGAGTGGGGGAAGAGATGGTGATGAGACGCTATCTAGTAAGGAAGGGACAGCACACAGCCACTTCTACTAATCCTGGGGCTGACTTTCAGCTGGTCCTGCAAAACCAGAGGCCATCAGGTCCCACATGTTCACACCACTATGATGTATTTTTTTACTCCTTGAGGGTGAAATTCTCCCCTGTGCAGAGGGCTAGCACCAAGTCTAGGTACCATTTAAATAACACATAAGTCAAAATAGGACTAGGGCTGTCGATTAATCGCAATTAACTCACGCGATTAACTAAAAAAATTAATCGTGATTAAAAAAATTAATCACGATTAATCGCAGTTTTAATCACACTGTTAAACAATAGAATACCAATTGAAATTTATTAAATATTTTGATTTTTTTCTACATTTTCATATATTATATTCTGTGTAATTGAAATCAAAGTGTATTTTATTTTTGATTACAAATATTTGCACTGTAAAAATATAAAAGAAATAGTATTTTTCAATTCACCCCATACAAGTACTGTAGTGCAATCTCTTTGTCGTGAAAGTGCAACTTACAAATGTAGTTTTTTTTGTTACATAACTGCACTAAAAAACAAAACAATGTAAAACTTCAGAGTCCACAAATCCACTCAGTCCTACTTCTTGTTCAGCCAATTGCTAAGACAAACAAGTTTGTTTACATTTACAGGAGATAATGCTGCCCGCTTCTTATTTACAATATCACCAGAAAGTGAGAACAGGCATTTGCATGACACTTTTGTAGCCAGCATTGCAAGGTATTTGTGTGCCAGGTATGCTAAACATTCGTATACCCCTTCATGCTTCAGCCACCATTCCAGAGGACATGCTTCCATGCTGATGATGCTCGTTTAAAAAATAATCCGTTAATTAAATTTGTGGCTGAACTCCTTGGAAGGTGGGGAGGAGAAATTGTATGTCCCCTGCTCTGTTTTACCTGCCTTCTGCCATATATTTCATGTTATAGTAGTCTCAGATGATGACCCAGAACATATTCATTTTAAGAACACTTTCACTGCAGATTTCAAAAAATGCAAAGAAGGTACCAATGTAAGATTTCTAAAGATAGCTACAGCACTCAATCCAAGGTTTAAGAATCTGAAGTGTCTTCCAAAATCTGAGAGGGACGAGGTGTGGAGCATGCTTGCAGAAGTCTTAAAAGAGCAGCACTCCGATGCAGAAACTACAGAACCCGAACCACCAAAAAAGAAAATCAACATTCTGCTGGTGGCATCTGACTCAGATAATGAAAATGAACATGCATTGGTCTGCACTGCTTTGGATTTTTATCAAGCAGAACCCGTTATCAGCATGGACACATGTCCTCTGGAATGGTGGTTGAAGCATGAAGGGACATATGAATGTGGCACACAAATACCTTGCAATGCCGACTACAACAGTGCCATGAGAACGCCTGTTCTCACTTTCAGGTGACATTGTAAACAAGAAGAGGGCAGCATTATCTCCTGCAAATGTAAACAAACTTGTTTGAGCGATTGGCTGAACAAGAAGTAGGACTGAGTGGACTTGCAGGCTCTAAAATTTTACATTGTTTTATTTTTAAATGCAGGTTTTTTTGTACATGTACATTTGTAAGTTCAACTTTCATGATAAAGAGATTGCACTTAGTACTTATATTAGGCGAATTGAAAAATACTGTTTCTTTTGTTTTTTTACAGTGCATATACTTGTAATTAAAAAATAAATATAAGTGAGCACTGTACACTGTGTATTTTGTGTTGTAATTGAAATCAATATATTTGAAAATGTAGAAAACATCCAAAAATATTTAAATAAATGCTATTCTATTATCTTTTAACAGTGCGATTAATTGCGCGATTAATCACGACTAATTTTTTCAAATTGCTTGACAGCTCTAAATAGGACCTAACCCTAAGGGTGCCTATGTCCTATTCTGGTCTTCTACCAAGAGGTGGATTTCACCCTGAGTGCCCAAGAGCATGTTTGCCATACAGACATGTATAAAAAGATCTGGTCCCTGCCCTGAGAGCTTACAATCTAATGGCTAGATGGAGGCTTTAGGCCCAGCCGTATGTAAGGGGACGACCTGGGCTCCTAAATGCCTAACACACCTTTGAAAATGGAACTGCGAATCCTAAGTAATTTAGGCCCTTTGGAAAATCATACCCAACATCTCCTACCTATTTTAATACGTTTCTTTGTAATGTTCTTAATACTCCCCTTGGCTAACGGTATATCAAGCGAGGCCTTTTTTAGATAGCAATTGAAATGACAACGAGGTGCTTCCAGCTTTTTTTTAAGCACACAGAGATAAATAATAGCTCTCATACAGACTCCTGGACTGAGCTTTAGAGCAGGCCGAATCACCTTCAGTTTCAGTATTTAAGGCAGTGGTTTTATAAGCTGGCAAATGCAGGCAGTGTCTGAATGTCAGCAACTACTGCTGCAAGGATCAAGTGCTTTTAAAAGCCAGCCCAGTGGCACTGTGATAATGAATTCTTCCTCATGGTGGCAGAGCCCTACTGAACCCCCATGCAAGCTCTGCCAAGACAATCATTTCCTCTCTGTTTGATCAGAGCCTTGGGCTCCCCACATACTAAAAGAGCAATGTTATTGTGGCTCATGGGGAAGAGTGCCACCGCTGCTCAGGGACGGCCCATCCAATTTGGAGAGCCTTCCACTAGTTCTTATCCAACTGTGCCTGTGACTATTATAGTCCTTGTGTAGTAGTGAGATAGCAGCATTTGTGTTATTCCCCTTTTTGCCATCACTACTGCAGTAACATGGTGCCAGAATTCAAACGCCTCATCAAATAGACAGTGAAAGTCTGTATGAGTGTGCTGTTGTCTCTGTGCTGTCACTTTAATAACAAAAATCTCAGACTTGCAATCTCCTTGGCTGGACTGATCTCCAGATTTGGCCCTTTGACAGTCGTTTTGGCCTAGGTTCCTCTGTTTCTTGGTTTCCCATTCTCTGTTTCTGCTGGGTTTTCCTCTCCCCATCTCTTATTAGCTTATGTCTTATAACTACAGCATAATCCTACAACTTGTTGACAGCGAGGGGGATGTCGGTGCATGTGGGAGCACCCTGGAAAGTTGATGGGGTAGAAAATTTGTGTACATTTGATATTGTCAATCCAGTTACTAGAACCTGAATTGCTTAAGGATCCATCTCATTAGGTGCACTCTCAGAGTCTGCACACTCGTGAAAACCAAGAGCATCCTAAATGACACAATACAAATTCGCATGAATGCTCTCACTGATCTGAGAAGTTGATCTTCCTCTTTTCTCCCAACTTCAGGGTCTTGTCTCACTTCCACTGCCACAAGGCCTTATCTGTATTCTTTCCCGTTGTTCTCCTGCCCTTATGCAACAGTATGCTCCTGTCACTACTAAAACAGCTTTCAGATCACTGAAATGTCAGTATCTTGTAACGTCCCCAATCTCTACTTACTCAGGAAATAAGAATCTAAATATAGAATCTCACATCACTTTTTAATCTGTTCCCCGGTGTCAGAGCTCCAAGAGACTGTAACATACAGAAGCAATTTCAGGGCTTGTGATCAGAAGGACACATTTGAAATACTTGAACTACTTCAAGCTGTTCTGAAAGTCTTGTGAAGAGGTGAAGGAAAATGAAGCTGCAAACATTTTCTCTTAATTTTGTCAGAAGCAGAAAGCCATTTCCCCCAATATTAAAAACAAAGTCTGTGTGTCAGAGCAGAAGGAAGAAGATGAAGATCAAAGGATAAGTGCCACTTGCTTTAGCATCTGTGAGTAAGTTAATACCCGTGAGGTCAGAAGCGTTCACAACCCATAAAAGAACCTTAAAGGGTGCACATGCATGCAGGCTTGGAAATAAACATAGGTCCCAATCCTACAATGTGCCATGCCTCTCTATACCCACAAATTTGAGGTGTTCAATAGATGTGTCTAAGTAATGTCTGGAAACTTTAGTGACATACAAATAGATTAAAAATGCAGTGAGAGTTAATCAGGCAGCTTTTCAAAACTTATTTAGTACTGCGGAAGAGGCATTGGTAAGCATTCTCTACCGCAGAGAGCAGCGGTGGAGAAGTGATAAAATGGCATGCTAATTCATTCAGAGAGGCACGTGCATAGCCTTTTCCTATGATGCTGCTGAAGATCACAAATCCCATCAACAGGAAATGGGGCTAAAAACCAGTGACCGCATTTGGCTACTATGGAGATGGACAGCAGTATAAAACAGATAGAATGAGCTCTAGAGCCATATTCCTCATGTGCAGTAATCACGTGGGAGCATGAAGGGCAGAACTTTCAGCAATATCTCATCTTAATAATAATGAAAGAGAGAAAGTTATTTCTATCTCAAGAAAACCTGGTCACAGGAATTGATGCTAATGCTGCAGATGGTTCCACCTGCGTAGGTGTCACAGTGTTGACGATCAGACTCTTTTGATCATAATCACTTGAGGCCCAACAGTTATCATAATGTCATCAGTACATGGCTCATAGGAAGAGAAGATTACATCTCAGCTTATGGAACTGATAAGGACTCCATAGGTAACTTTGAGAAGTGACAGGCTGAGATCATACAGCTAGATAGAACTGTGCAAGAATTAAAGCACTCTCTATGGCAGCTGCTTTACTAAAAATTTGAGCATGAAAAAGAAAACATTCCATGGGTCCTGCATCTGTTGAGGTCTAGGAAAGGGGGCTTGAGAACAGAGAATGTTTTGTGTTTATTATACACAACAATCGAGCTGTGCATTTTCACACACATCTGAACAGCTATAAAGACTCTGTGGGACTGGTGGAATTTTTTGAGCAGCCTGATATTTCAAAGTGGAGCTCAGATTTTAGTGTTTAAAAATAAAAAAATAGCAGTGAAAACAGTTTTCCATAGTCAAGGGATTATCTGCTGTTCCTGGGGTTTGGCCGAGCACTGAAGTGCTTGAAGAGGTCTTGGCATGGGAATGCGTGTGGTTTATAGAAATAGGCATTGGATTTTAGGAATAGGAATGGTTCACCCATTCTGTTGTAATGGGTGACTGGCCTTATATTTTTCAATATCCACTTTTTAGTGGTGGTGGAGGTGGTGGTATCTCAGTTCAGCAGAGTACAATAAGCTGCTAAATAAAGACTCAAACAGACATTTTTCCAAGTGGCCCAAATATCAGCCTATTCAATTCTGTTCCGGTTTTATTACTGCATTCATTCCCATGGTATCTGAGCCCTCGTTCAGAAATCGGAATATTCCCACTAGACATCAGAAAAAACTCAAGTCCCTACCAAATTTATTGAAAGCATTTCTAAGGTCTCCATCCCTTAAGTCTAGGAGCTATCAACAAAGTACCTAGAGATATTTGGCTAGTGCGTTCCTCCATGTCCTACCGGGATCTCCTCCTCTGCTCCAGTTTGCTGATGAATGGTAACTTTTTCCCAACTCCAGTGAGGCCGAAATAAAAGAAAGGTGGGTTTATTTTCTTTTGCCTTTTGCAGATGGTGTGAAAAGCAAAAAAATTCACAGGTTACACTTGGCAATATAAAGGGCTTCGCTCAGTTTAAATCAGCACTACTCTGTGTAGCTCCAGATGGCTTCAGGGCTTTCAGAGGGGAAGACACAACAATAAAGAATTATGATTTATGCTGAAATTGAAGGAGGGAGAAATACATGGAGAGGCTGAAAAGACATAATTATTTCCTCTATGCCAGAGATGAGAGGAGGAAGAAAGAACTTAATAGACATAGATTCATGAGATGTAGGGAATCAAATGTTCCTTTGTACTTTGTTTATAATGAAATTAAAGAGCTGTACATTTTAAACAAAAATAAAAACAGGGAAATATTCCATTTTAACCTGGATTTCAGAACTGTGTTAATAGCTCTAACATTGCAGCTCTGCACAATAAATTATAGAGATAATTCAAACCTCCTGATTCAGGGGTGTGAGCTGATGGCTTGTGGGGGTTCAAGAAGGAATGTGCCAGGTGCATTTCTTGGTTTATTTTTTGCTTTCCTTTGAATCATTAGATATTATGCTACTGTTGGAGGAACAACACCAAAGGGGATGGAGTTGTGGCATGATCCATTATGGAAGCACCTATTTACTTATGCAATATGTTGTTGACACCAGGGCCGGCTTTAGGCCGATTCAGCCGATTCGGCTGAATTGGGCCCCGCGCCAAGAGGGCCCCGCGCTGCAGCTCTCCATCCCGCCCCGCCCCCAGCTCACTTCCCCTCCTCCCCTCCCCTGAACGCTCCGCCCCCTCCCCTGCTTCCCGCGAATCAGAGATTCGCGGGAAGTCTAAACAGGAGCAGGGGCGGGCCGGCAGCACAAGGTAAGCTGGGGTGGTGGGGGCGCGAGAAGGGCTCCGGGGAGGCGCCGCCCGTGCCCGCCGAGCACGCAGGCCAGGCCCCCGCGGCGCGGCCCTGCTCCGGCGCGGCCCCCACTGCTCGGGTCCAGCCCGTCCCGTCCCGGCTCCCGCGGCTCGGGTCCGGCCCCG
>NW_020664409.1:73982199-74005138 GCF_002925995.2 Terrapene triunguis
CGCTCTTGCTAAAGCCGGCCCTGGTTGACACATAACCTAATGTGCTTGTTGGTTTGTGTAACAATGCTTTGTCTCTGAGCTCTTAACTTGTACAGTTTGTTTAGCCAGAATAGCTGTCAAGCAGCTACACCAGAGGTTACCTACAGGGAGAGGAATGTAGCGAGGAGATGGTTTGGTTTGGATGGAGCTGAAAGAGTATAAAGCAGAAGGGAAAATTTAACTTCCAGGGTTTTTCCAACAGGAAGAAAAGCAGTGGAGATGGGGGAAGGGACATGTGCTCTATTATTGGTTGATTTGATAATTTATTTTGACTTAATAGAGATGCTGCCTCAATACTCCAGGTACCTTTATGAATAATTAAAAACAACAAGAGCAAAAGACAAAATACTTTACTGGCCAACACTGTTGCATAATGCAATCCAACAATATAAGAACATAAGAATGGCCATACTAGGTCAGACCAAAGGTCCATCTAGCCCAGTATCCTGTCTTCCGATAGTGGCCAATGCCAGGTCCTTCGGGGGAATGAACAGAACAGGTAATCATCAAATGAACCATCCCCCATTGCCCATTCCAAGCTTCTGGCAAACAGAGGGTAGAGACACCATCCCTGCCCATCCTGGCTAATAGCCATTGATGGACCTATCCTCCATGAATTTATCTAGTTCTTTTTTGAACCCAATGTAACATGTAACAATATGTAGTAAATTATATAGAATCCAGTTATCTGAGAACCTCTTCAAAATAATAATGCCTCACAATCAGTCACCCCAAAACCTTCAACCCACCCCTCCTGGAAAAGCCTGAGAAAATGGCAGTAGACCTTGCATTAGGCAATGGTCAACAAATCCAGGTTCTCTTGGACTACAGTGGGAAGTGTGTTCCAGAATGAAGGACCCCTTGTACTCTCCACTCTGTGAAGCTGTTCCCCTCTGTGGAGGGGAGAAAGCAGCTTCAATGCCCTTAATGTAGTTTTAGTTTCCCACTGTGGTTTTTGTGCGTGTGAACACCTCACATTGGGACCATAGGCCCAGATCCTAAAATGTATTTAAGTACCTTAGGCCTTGTCTACACTGCCACTTTACAGCGCTGAAACTTCCTCGCTCAGGGGTGTGAAAAAACTCCCCTCCGAGCGATGCAAGTTTCAGCTCTGTAAAGTGGCAGTGTAGACAGTGCACCAGCACTGTTAGCTACTCTCTTTATGGGGGTGGTTTTTTTACAGTGCTGGGAGAGTGCTACGACTACACAGCCACGTTAAAGCGCTGCCGCGGCAGCCCTTTAACGTTGGTAGTGAAGACATACCTTAACTCTCATTGATTTCAATGGTAGTTAGACGCCTAAACATCTCTGAGGATCTGGGCCTTACGAACTAACTCATCTCGTCCTTCTTTTTGATAGCCACTAAAAGGAGAAGGAGGAGGCATCAAATGAGTCTAAGGTAGTTCCCCCTAGAAAATCCAGCTTAACCTGTAAGGGAAAGACAGGTAGTACAAGAAACAACAGATCCTCTCGCTTCCACTGTAGCTCTCTTGAATCTGAATGTAAATAAAGTCCCAGGGTTCACTGCTGTCGCTCCTGTAATTCTGAAAGGATAAAAAAACACCTTCCACAAAATAAATAAATAAATAAATAAATAAATAAATAAATAATAAAAAGAGAGGCAAGGGCCCAAATTTAAGTTATAATGTGACAACAATTTTATCAGAGCAGCAAATTCCTAAACACCAAGCTCCACCCATAAAACAAAAACAACAAGGAAAACAAGCCAGCTATTGGTAAAGGCCTGAAACTGGCAATATAACTGTGCCACATGGCTTGAAAGTGTTAAACATCCTGGAAAATAAATAACCCTCAAAAGACATGTGGGGAGATAATGTTGATGTTTTTGTGTATTTACATATGTATGAGTAGGGTCCACAATGTAATCAACAGTCCCTGTCTAGGCTGTATTCTGATAATTCAGATGTCAAAAGAACATCCTATCATTTAAATGAATTGTAAACATGGGATATCTCGGTATTCATCTCTCTTTGAAATGTACTGTGAATGGTGGAGGAACAAGCAAATGGCCTTATGTTAATTGGTATCGCTAAGTACCGGTGAAGACATCCTTCAAAGTCATCCTAATGACCTTTTGTTCCCCCGAGGAAATTCCAACTTGTCAAAAGACATGAAATTGTATAAAAGATCCTTGGGTCCTGATTCTGTCATCTCAGATCTGCTTAGTCTTCATCAGGGGAAGTTTGAGTCGCAAGACTGAGGTCCCAGTTATGCTGGTATGCCGTGAATATAATATTTGGACATTGGACTATAAACTATGAACTATTTCTGAAAGAACTCTTTGCAACTACGAAGCTCACCATCTCTGCTAAGAATCTGCACCTCAAAGGATTGAACTCATGCAAGGCCGGTGCAAGGATGTTTCACGCCCTAGGCGAAACTTTCACCTTGCGCCCTCCCCCCTCCCCGAGCCCTGCGGCAGCTCCCCGCCCCCCACGGCCCGAGGAGCCGTGCGGCAGCTCCCCACCCCAGCTCACCTCTGCTCCGCCCCCTCCCCAAGCCCTGCGGCAGCTCCCCCCCCCCCCCCGCCCCCCCCCCCCCCCCGCGGCAGCTCCCCATCCCCCCCGGCCCGGGGAGCCGTGCGGCAGCTCCCCACCTCAGCTCACCTCTGATCCGCCCCCTCCCTGAGCCCTGCAGCAGCTCCCCACACTCCCCTCCGCCATGAGGTGCTTCCCCCGCAGCAGCTCCGCCCCCCGGCTTGGGGAACCATGCGGCAGCTCCCCACCCCAGCTCACCTCTGCTCCGCTTCCTCCCCGAGCACGCCTTCGCTGCTCCACTTCTCCCGCCTCCCAGGCTTGCGACGCCAATCAGCTGTTTGGCACCGCAAGCCTGGGAGGGAGAGAAGCAGAGCGTGGCTTGCTCGGGGAGGAGGCGGAGCAGAGGTGAGCTGGGGTGGGGAGCGATTCCCCTGTGTGCCGCCCCCCCCCTTACTTGCTGCAGGCGGCCCTCCCCACGCCCCCCTGCCCTAGCTCACCTCCACTCCACCGCTGCCCCGGAGTGCGCTTTTGTCCTCCCCCAACCACTTGGCGCCCTAGGCAGCCGCCTAGTTTGCCTAGTGGTTGCACCGGCCCTGAAATCATGTCTGTATGTATATTGATCTTTTAACCATACTCTCTCTCTTTGTTTTTTAATACATTTTAGTGTAGTTAATAAGAATAAGATTTACAGAAATTTTCATCATATTTGACGTGGGTACCTGGATAGAGGCCTGAGGCTGGATCACTTTAAGGGAACTGTGTTATTTGGACTTTTGAGTACCCAGCAAGGTAATAAAGAAGCTGTTTTATTCTAGCTTGGTAAATCTAACTATTGGAATATCTGCCAGCTTTATGGGGATTGTCTGCCCCATTCTTTGCAGTTCACCTTAATTGAGTGACCACAGCTGGCTCCCCACAGGGACTCCGGTCACAACAACAAGGAAAACAAGCCAGCTATTGGTAAAGGCCTGAAACTGGCAATATAATGCTAACTTTAAAATGTACCACTCAGAAGCCAGCCCTGATGTTAGGGCCAGAGTTACAGCTGACATGGTACTGTGCAAAAATTCACGAGGTGCTTGAACTATGTACAAAGTACCTCAGTCTTCATGAACTGCTGTCACTAATATAAAACAAATGATTTTTCTGAACTCTGCTGAGTTTTGATTCTCTTCCAAGGGCTCTTATGTCTCTCATCACTACACACTGTCCTTCAGTATCTATTGCAACTTCCTTTAGATAATCTAAACCCTGCCCCGCTCTCCTTGTATTTCCCCTGTAAAGTTGAAGGAGTTCCCAAAACTCTGTTTCCCATCGCCTTTCCGCTATTCCCCTCTGCTTGCTACAGTATGTGTTATTCCTTGATACGTTTGCTAATATTTATTACCTTATTACTAGTCTAATGCTTTGCTCACCTGGTATCAACTCCTATCATTAAATCACTTTACATTTATTATTTCCCCCCAACAAGCCTCCCTACACTCAGGGCTGGCTCTGGCTTTTTTGCCGCCCCAAGCAAAAAACAAACAAACCGTGCAGGGCGGCCGGAGTGGCGAAGCAAAAAAAACAAAAAACACCCAGGGTGCAAAATTTCGGTGCCACTTACTTGGTGGCTCGTGGCTGCCTCCCCCGGCCGTGCTGGTGAGCCTCTGGGCAGGCGGTGGCTGCACTCTGGCTAGCGGGACTCCCTGCGCTGCAGACATGCCCCGGGCAGAGCAGTGGAGTTTGTCCCCCGGCTAGCGGGGGGAAAAGGGAGGGAGCGGGGGGGGAGAGAGAGAAGGGGGGCGGCCAGGGCTTCCTTCAGCCGGGGCGCTCGCCACTCGGCCACTCCTGCTGCGCCGCCTGCCGGGAGGGCTCCGTGTTGCTCCCGCCTGCAGGTGAATTGAAGGTCGGCTGGGAGGGAAGGACGCAGGCTGCCAGGCTTGCTGCAGACCTGGCACCGGCTGAGGCAGACGGAGCAAGCAGGGTGCTCCCCTCCTCCGCGCCACCGCCCCTACCGGCTGGCCGGAGCGGCGAACGGGAAAAAAAAGGGCGGTCGTGCCACCGTAGGATTGGACGGAATGCCGCCCCTTAGAATCTGCCACCCCAAGCACGAGCTTGCTCGGCTGGTGCCTGGAGCCGGCCCTGCCTACACTAATCATAGAAAACAGCAACTGAAGACTCTGCCTTCATGTGTAATGAGCATATCTGTAACTGACATGTTCTTCTGCTTTAATGGAAACAGAGCCTCATGCACTTTCGAGGAGCAGAGGAAACTGTCTGCACATCCATATTTTCATTCACTACATTTCTATTGTCATTACACTGATATTCTTGCATTTCAAATGTATTATGCTTTTTTAAAGATGCAAAAGAACTTCAGAAATATCTGAACTGCCTTCCCCAGGCTCTTTTTCTGAGTCATCTAACCGCCAGGTAAAAGGACATTCACATACATACCAATCCAGAAATGTTTCTCTCTCCCAATACATCTGTCCTCATATTTCACATACCCTTTTCCTTTACTTATGGGTGGCAATGAATTCAAATGTGATTATTCTACCTGTTTTGTATGCTTTGTTTATTAATCATGTAGTTAAATACCAATTAATTACATGGAGGTACACTAAAGACCGAAAAAAACTCTATTAGATCATCTAGTTAATTTTTCTGCCTGTGCTGGACACAGTTCCTAGATAGAGGATGTTTCAGATAATAAATGCTAAAATAATACAGTATCTGAATTAAAACTTCAGGAGGCAGATCCTCAACTCGTGTAAAGTAACATAGTTACATTAGAGGGGTAGTCGTATTAGTCTGTATCCACAAAAACAACAAGGAGTCCGGGGGCACCTTAAAGACTAACAGATTTATTTGGGCATAAGCTTTTGTTGGTAAAAAACCACTTCTTCAGATGCATGGAGTGAAAATTACAGATACAAGCATAAATATACTGGCACATGAAGAGAAGGGAGTTACCTTACAAGTGAAGAACCAGTGATGACAAGGCCAATTCCAATTGTGGAACTATGACACTTTATACCAGCTGCTCCTATATTTTTTCTTTATAAAGATCTAAAGGTTAACATTATTAAGACAGTTGAATCCAAACAGCTCTATTTTTTAAATCTCTGATCCTGTCAATCAATTTGGGGTGGGATCAGAGGCTTAAATTAAAAAAAAGGTTGTATTTATATATCTTTTCTAAAAAATCATGATTTAAAAAAAAGGAAGGGGCAAACGGCCCCCCATAAGCCACTTGATCATCTTCAAATGGGTCACTGCCTCTGGGTTTAGGGTTTCCCTAAAACTTGCCAGGTAGGAGAAGGGGAATCTGGAGCACCCCTTACCCCTATAAAAAGGTAATATTTGTATAAAGTGCCCAATATATGTTAATTTTGTGTGTGTTGGGGGGGAGGAGGGTGTAAGTTATTTGCTATATTTTTAATTCACAAAGAACAACCACTGGCTTTCAGTGGGAATGACTTTTATTTCAGATTAAAGGAAAAGTCAAATAAGAAATAACAAAAATAAGGAGAGAGCGAGTGCAGGGAGTGTGTCTCTATTATAACACGTTCTCTTACAAAATGGCAGCAGCCCCTTCAGACTTGTAAATATTCAAAGGTGCACAGATAAAAAGATAATGGTTACAGACCTATGGCCATTATTTAGTCCTAGTATGCCACTAATGACAGTGTCTTACCTTGTTAACTCTCTCTGTTCAGACACCCTTGATATCTAAGTGCCACCAGCTCTGCTAGAAGCAGAACTCAGCAAAGCTCTGGAAATCATCACCAGAGGCTATTGTGCATGTGTATAATGGGCAAAGGATGAATTCATTTATGATTTTTGATTTAGGGAAAATAAACTAAAGGGTTGGATTCCATTTTGCAGCTATTAAATCCCCACATCCTACTGGAGTAAAGCCCAGCATCTGAGGGCTGCTGTTTGGAGGAAGTTCACAAGGTGACTCTGAGTCCTGCCAACACAAGTGTAAGACCTGGTGTTGTTTTCAGAGCCGTAATAGGAAAACAAAGATGCATTGTTCAAGGCAGTGAAAAACATCCTCAAACTCAAACATAATATTCTTAAAATTTGGCTCTCGATGAACAGTTAAATAGACCGGATTGTGTTCATTCTGAAAATCTTTTATCATCTCACTGTTTCCTTGAGCTCCCCTTAACTGTTGTTATATCCACCTGTTGACACATATTTGATTTGTAAACTTTTTGGGATGGGGACTATCTTGTTGTTAGATGTGAGTAGAGTATCTAGCGCAAGTCAGTCCTAATTGCTGACTGGGACCTCTAGGCACTACTGCAATACAAATAATACATAAATAATCGAGTGGCTGTCATCACTCCATAGTTAAGAGATTGCATCTGTCATAAATATGGAGGGAAGGGTAACAACCTTTATGTATGCAGTAGCATAAAATCTCTCCTTGGCAGCTGTACTGAATCACCTTACCACTAAGGGGTTAAGCAGTTCAAATAACCTAGTTGGCACCTGACCAGAAGGACCAATGAGGAAAGAAGATACTTTCAAATCTGTGTGGGAAGGATTTGTTTGTTGCTCTCTGCTGTTGTTCCCTCTCTGGACGGAGGGAGAAGCCAAGCAGGTACAACATCTCCTGAAAATATATCTGGAATAATCCATCTAAAACCACAGAAATTGTAAGTAGGGCAAGAAAATGCATTAGATTATCTTTTGTTTTGGCTTGTGAATTTTTCTATGCTACAGAGGTAGTTTTATTCCTGTTTTTGTAACTGTGAAGCTGAGCCCAGAGGGGAATCCTCTGTGGTTTAAATCTTTTCATTACCCTGTAAAGTTACCTTCCATCCTGATTTTGCAGGTGTGATTCTTTTACTTTTTTCTTTATAATAAAGTTCTTCTCTTAAGAACCTGATTGATTTCAGTGTCCTGAAGACAAAGGGTCTGGTCTGTGCTCACATTGCTAAGGCAATTAGTTGGTATATTATTCTCAAGCCTCCCCAGGAAAGGGGGTGAAGAGGCTTGGGGGGATATTTTGGGGGGATAGGGATTCCAAGTGACCCTTCCCTGAATTTTTGTGTAAATCACTTGGTGGTGGCAGCAATACCGTCCAAGGACAAGGAAAGGAATTTGTGCCTTGGGAAAGTTTTAACCTAAGCTGGTAGAAAATAAGCTTAGGGGGTCTTTCATGCGGATCCCCACATGTGTACACCAGAGTTCAGAGTGGGGGAGGAACCCTGACAGCATCTGAGGCCTTGTCTATATTATGAAGTTACAGTAATTTTCCTTAGGCCTTGTCTACACACAAGTGAAATGCTTTAATTAAACTGGTTAAGTTAAACTGTTATAAAGCCCTATGCGGACACGCATTTCAGTTTAAGGGTATGTCTTCACTAGCAATGTTAAAGCACTGCTGTGGCAACGCTTTAACGTGGCTGTGTAGTCGTGGCACCAGTGCTGGGAGAGAGCTCTCCCAGCGCTGTAAAAAAACCACCCCCACAAGGGGAATAGCTACCGCTCCCAGCGCTGGTGCACTGTCTACACTGCCACTTTACAGCACCAAAACTTGCAACGCTCGGGGGGGGAGGGGTGTTTTTTCACACCTCTGAGTGAGAAAGTTTCAGAGCTGTAAAGTGGCAGTGTAGACAAGGCCCAAGAATAACTCATTTTGGTTTAGTTAAACTTATTCCTAAATAATTTAAACTAAATTGAATTAAGCCTGGTTTAAATAAAAAAGAGGATCGCCAAATCTTTTGGTTCTGGTTTAACTAAATTGGTTTAAATTCACATCTTAACTTAAATTGGTGCAATTATGTGTGTAGATGAGCTCTTAAGGTGTGATTTTAAAACTGATTTAGTTAAACTGGTCTGAAAGACTGTGGATGCTCTCCTCTGAGTTTAAATTAGGGTTAAATAACAGACAAGGGCCATACAACTGTTGAAAAAAATGGCAATGTCTACAAGTGCTAACACATGTTATCTAGACTAGGATTTAAAAGTGTGATATAAAATCATGTTAGCTCGCTTGGGGTATGTCTACACTGGAAACTTCAAAGTGCTGCCGCGGGAATGCTCCCGCGGCAGTGCTTTGAAGTGCGAGTGTGGTCACACGTGAGCGCTGGGAGAGAGCGCTCCCAGTGCTCCTGGTAATCCACATCCACAACGGGATTAGCTCCGAGCGCTGTGTCTACACTAGCGCTTTAAAGCGCTCAGACTTGCTGTGCTCAGGGGGGTGATTTTTCACCCCCCTGAGCTGGCAAGTTAGAGAGCTATAGAATGTAAGTGTAGACAAGCCCTTGATCTCACTAACACCTTTAAAATTCTAGTCAGGACAAGGCATATGCTAAACTGGTCTAGTTAAAGCCTAGAGGGGAGCTATGCTAAATTACAACTTGCCTTGTCTTGACTAGCATTTTAGGAAATGTTAGATTGTGGTAGGTAGCAAGATCTCAGTAATGTCACACCGTTAAATTCTAATCTAGACAAAGCCTCAGAGAATAGCAAGGTCCTTCCAATTTCATTATTTTAATGAGAAATTACACAGGATTCGCAAGACCTACATGACTTTTCAGTGTGAAGCAAAGTATGGAGTTTAAGGGGTTAGGGCCATGTCTGCTCTTAGTTACACTGGTCTAAATCCAGAATAACTCCACTAAAGTCCAGTTTTACACTGGTGTAAACTGAGAGCAGATTTTAGCACTGAGGCGATACCAATCTACTGGGTGTGTGTATGATATATATGTACATAGAATCATAGGACTGGAAGGAACCTCGAGAGGTCATCTAGTCCAGTCCCCTGCACTCATGGCAGGACTGTATTATCTAGACCAGTGGTTCCCAAACTGGGGTTCGTGAACCCCTGGGGGTTCATGAAATGTTACAGGGGGTTCTTGGGAAAAAATTCCCTAATGGCGGACAGAGCTGTCCCTAGGGACCCTGGACAGCACGGGGCCAGCAGCCTGGAGCCCCTGGACTTCCAAGAGCTAAGCAGATCAAAGCAAGCATATCTATCATACTGAGGAGATTTAAACTTCAAGACTCCTTATAAGAAATGGAAAGGGAGGTGGATATTTTTTGCTGTTTTTAAAATTAAATAGGCAGGTAGTATTGTTTTTAAAATTATTATGAAGAACAAGTTAAAGCTTTGTTGTAACGTGCGTTGTTTGCCTGGACTGCTTAAGACCTGAATGCATATTTAGGAGGAACTCTTTGAGTTGGCTTCTTAAATACCTTCATGCTGTTTCAAATCTGATACTCCTTGATGAAACATAGGAGCCTTGTCTTATAACAGGCTTATTCAAAGTGATACAAGCTACGGAAGTGAGATCTTGGAAGAGTGTTGCCGTTTTCATAATGTAATAAAAATAATGTAATTATAAATAATAATTAATAATAGTGTGTAATAAGCATGTCATAAAAACAAATTTTATATTTCTAAGATCACTGCTTTTATAATTTATACTCAGGTAAAGGAGAAAATCCCTGAAATATTCATTTTTAGGAGGGGGTTCGCGAGACTTGACATTTTAGTGAAAGAGGTTCACAGGTTGTTAAAGTTTGGGAACCACTGATCTAGACCATTCCTGACACGTGTTTGTCTAACCTGCTCTTAAAAATCTCTAATGATGGAGATTCCACAACCTCCCTAGACAATTTATTCCAGTGCTTAAACACTCTGACAGTTAGGAAGTTTTTCCTAATGTTCAACTTAAATCTCCCTTGCTGCAATTTAAGCCCGTTGCTTCTTGTCCTATCCTCAGAAGTTAAGAACAATTTTTCTCCCTCCTTGTAACAACCTTTTATGTACTTGAAAACTGTTATCATGTCCCCTCTCAGTCTTCTCTTTTCCAGACTAAACAAACCCAATTTTTTCAATCTTCCCTCATAGGTCATGTTTTCTAGACCTTTAATCGTTTTTGTTGCTCTTCTCTGGACTTTCTCCAATTTGTCCAAATCTTTCCTGAAATGTGGTGCCCAGAACTGACACAATATTCCAGTTGAGGTCTAATCAGAGCGGAAGAATTGCTTCTTGTGTCTTACTTATGACACTCCTGTAAATACGTCCCAGAATGTTGTTCGCTTTTTTTTGCAACAGTGTTAACTCATATTTAGCTTGGGTCCACTATGACCCCCAGATCCCTTTCCGCAGTACTCCTTCCTAGGCAATCATTTCCCTTTTGTATGTGTGCAACTGATCGTTCCTGCCTAAATGGAGTACTTTGCATTTGTCCTCATTGAATTTCATCCTCTTTACTTCAGACCATTTCTCCAGTTTGTCCAGATCATTATGAATTTTAATCCTATCCTCCAAAGCACTTGCAACCCCTCCCACCTTGGTGTTGTCCACCAACTTTATAAGTATACTCTCTATACTATTATCTAAATTATGAAGATATTGAAGAGAACCGGACCCAGAACTGATCCCTGAGGGACCCCACTTGTTATGCCTTTCCAGTATGACTTTGAACCACTAATAACTACTCTCTGGGAACAGTTTTCCAACCAGTTTTGCATCCACCTTATAGTAGCTCCATCTAGGTTGCATTTCCCTAGTTTGTTTATGAGAAGTTCATGTGAGACAGTATCAAAAGCTTTACTAAAGTCAAGATATACCACGTCTACCACTTCCCCTCTATCCAGAAGGCTTGTTATCCTGTCAAAGAAAGCTATCAGTTGGTTTGGCACAATTTGTTCTTGACAAATCCATGCTGACTGTTACTTATCACCTTATTATCTTCTAGATGTTTGCAAATTGATTGCTTAATTATTTGTTCCATTATCTTTCCGGGTACAGAAGTGAAGCTGTTTTGTAATTCCCTCAGTTGTCCTTCTTTTCCTTTTTATATTCACCCTTTTCCAGTCCTCTGGAATCTCTCCTGTCTTCCATGACTTTTCAAAGATAATAGCTAATGGCTCAGATATCTCCTCAGTCAGCCCCTTGAGTATTCTAGAATGCATTTCATCAGGCCCAGGTGACTTGAAGATATCTAACTTGTCTAAGTAATTTTTAACTTGTTCTTTTTCTATTTTAGTCTCTGATCCTACCTTGTTTTCACTGAAATTCATTATGTTAGACGTCCAATCACCACCAAACTTCTTGATGAAAACTGAAACAAAGAATTAATTAAGCACTTCTGCCATTTCCACATTTTCTGTTATTATTCTCCCCCTCCTTCCCATTGAGTAACGGGCCTACCCTGTCCTTGGTCTGCTTCTTGCTTCTAATGTATTTGTAGAATGTTTTCTTCTTACTCTTTATGTCTCTAGCTAGTTTGATCTCGTTTTGTGCCTTGGCCTTTCTAATTTTGTCCCTACATACTTGTGTTATTTGTTTGACCTAGTTCCCACTTTTTGTAGGACTCTTTTTTTATTTTTAGATCTCAACGTTAAATTACAAGGAAGATACTTTAGTGCACTAACTAGGAAATCACCTTTACAAAGAAGCAGCTATATTAATTTCATTTTCAGTGGAAACATGGGAAGTGAGGGAAATTAATATTTGCCAAAGGGAAACATATGATGAGGAAATAAACAAAACAAGGAGATTCCTGGAAACCTCTGTATTCTTTTCATCATATGAGGAGCCCTCTGGCTGTCATCTTCCTTGTAAACTAAAAATATCATACACTTTTCTTTACTCTTTATTTATGAAATGCTTGGACAGGGAGCCACCGAGACAGTCAGGCATTCTAAAATCTCTTAAGATGTAAAGATGCCTTGAGCTGTATTGCAAACACAGTAGGTGTATCTTGGTGTTAGTTAGCATGCACTATATGCCAGCCAGACGGCTGTTTCTACATCAGCACAAATTGTTATAGGTCCTCCACAAACAGTGGCTTTTTTCTTTCTCAGTTGCAGATCATTGAAAGATCATATGTATGTGATGAGGTCTGTTCTTCTGGGATATCAGCCAAAAGTCACCATAACTGGTGGATTTTACTGAAATCAATGACATTTTTATGGGAGTCATGGACTAAAACAGTGCTGGGCAACCTGCGGCATGCGACCCATCGGGGTAATCTGCTGGCGGGCCACCAGACAGTTTGTTTACATTTGCACAGCCGCCCGCAGCTCCCAGTGGTGGCGGTTCACTGTTCCACAGAGACATGCTGGCCGCTGCTTCCCGCAGCTCCCATTGGCTGGGAGCGGTGAACCGCGGCTATTGGGAGCTGCGGGTGCCCGTGCAAATGTAAACAAACTGTCTCGTGGCCCGCCAGCAGATTATCCCGACAGGCCGCGTGTGGCCTGCTGGTTGCCCACCACTGGACTAAACTCTTTTTTCAGCTACCCCAATGTAAATGTGGACTAATTCCATTGGATTGCTCTGGATTTACTCCAGTGTAGGGTATAAACTGCAAGTGGCCTTGACAGGGGTGGCAGGTTTGTGTAATTTTTGGTGGTGCCCAGAACAGGTCCAAGTCTCGCCCCCCACCACCTCTGGGAGGGACTTTGGATGCAGGAGGAGGTTTGGGGTGCAGGTTCTGGGAGGAAGTTTGGGTGCAGGCGGGGTGCGGGCTCTAGGACAGAGTTTGGATGCTGAGTGCAGATGTTGGGCTAGGGCAGGGGGTTGAGGTGCAGGAGGGGGTTCAGGCTCTGGGAGGGAATTTGGGTACAGGAGGGGGTTTGGGGTGCAGGCTCTGGGAGAGAGTTTTGGGGGGTGAGGGCTCTGGGCTGGGTCAGGAGGTTGGGGTGCAGGAGGGGGTTTGGGGTGCTGGGTGTGGGAGGGGGGTTGGGTGCTGGGTGCAGGCTCTGCGCTGGGACAGAGGGTTGGGGTGCAGGGGAGGTGCGGGACATGGGGCTGGACTGGGGATGAGGAATTTGGGGTGCAGCAGGCAGGCTGCCCCGGGGCTGGGGCGGGGGGCCAGAGAGCAGGATTCCCCCCAGCCCTCTCCCCGACAGCAGTGAGCTCAGAGGGAGGGGAGGGGGGCCCCTCCCCAGCCCCCCTGGCACAGCACTTACCCAAGCCTCCCCTAGGCTGCTGTTCAGGAGGTCCAGCCAGGTTAAGCCTCCCTCCCCCCCAGAGTTGACTCAGAGTCGCCTGCTGGGGTGGGGACTGCCATGCGTCTCCTCCCTCCGCAGGCGCAGAGCCTGCTTCAGCCTGCCCCCGCCGTCGCTCCCTTGTAGCCGGCAGCAGCCAGTGAGGGAGCACAGCACGGAGCTTCAGGGGGCAGCCGCCCGCTGCCCAGGGCAGGCAGGGACGCTCGGGGGAGGCACGCGGGGGCGGAAGGCAGGGCTGGGGGACACTCCAGGGGTGTTCCCCGGCCCCGAACACTGGTGGAGCCGGGCCCAGGGCCGGCTCCAGGCACCAGCCCACCAAGCTTGTGCTTGGGGCAGCACCTGGAGGGGGGCGGCGCGGCGCTCCGGCCGCCGGGGAGAGCGAGGCCATGGCCGGGCTCGCCGCCCTCCCCGCGACGCTCTGGCCGCCCTCCCCCCCGGCGCCCTCCCCCCGGCCGCTGGGGGGAGAGCGGAGCCCCCGCCGGGGCTCGCCGCCCTCCCCCCTGGGCTCCGACCGCCCTGGGGCGGCAAAAAAGCCAGAGCCGGCCCTGGCCGGGCCCCCCAGGCCCTGAATTTGCTGGAGGCCAGGCACCATGGGCCCATACAACTCACTGCCCCTGGGCCTTGATTCTCCTCTCACATGAGTCTTATAGAATCGTAACTTAACTGACATCAATGTTGATACTCCTGATTCACATCAGTGCAAGTGATAGGAGGATTAGGTTCTATGTGTCTTTGTTAAATACCGTATTTCTTTCACAATGCAGTAGCAATTGTACCATGAGGTATTTTTATCAATAAATTGAGAAGATTATTTAAAAGACACACCATTAAACAGGGAGCATATTCTCATCGTGATGCACAGGGATTTACAGGGCCGGCTCTGGCTTTTTTGCCGGGGGGGGGGGGCGGCCGGAGCCCCTGGGGGAGGGCGGCGAGCCCCGGCGGCGGCTCCGGTCTCCCCCCTGGCGGCCACAGCGCCGGGGGCAGGGCCGCGAGCCCCGGCGGGTGCTCGGCTCTCTCCCCCCCCTCCCCCGGCGGCCAGAGCGCGGGCGGCGAGAGGGCGGCGAGCCCGGCTGGGGCTCGGCTCGGCTCTCCCCCCCGGCGGCCAGAGCGCCGCGCCGCCCCCCTCCAGGTGCCGCCCCAAGCACCAGCTTGGGTGCTTGGTGCCTGGAGCCGGCCCTGGGGATTTAGGTCCTTAACTCCCTGCACATCTGGATGCTAATAGACTCCATAGACAGTTTTTGCATCAGTCTACTAATGCTTTCTACAGCTGCTGTCCATGGAAAGCACCTTTCTCCTCAACAGAGAATTGTTGCAACAACATAGGAGGAAGTTGGAATGGAGAGGAGCCTGGAGTTTAGACTGTCTTCTGAGGACTAAATGCTGAGCCTGGATGTGGGCAAGCAGACACCGTGGCTTCACAGGGTGCCATCGGAGGTCAGGATTTGATCCTAAGAAAGGAGGAAGGTCACTTTAACAACCACAGAACAAAATTACAGAAATCCCTAACTGGATCTACTTTACTTAAATGCTAATCTAGTACTTAGAAAAGATTGTTTCTTGAATGATAATTGAGGCCCTGCAATGCAAACACCACTTATGTCACTCTTTTTCTCTGTCTTGGGGTTTCTCACCCTGAACAGCTTAATGCAATATTTAAAAACACGTCTTTATTCAAAACTACTGCCAGACTCATCCCATTTTGCGTTGCCAAGCATAGTCATGCTTTCAATCTTATTAATAGGACTGTCAAGCGATTAAATAAATTAATAGAGATTAATCGCGCAATTAAAAAATTGCGATTAATTGTGTGATTAGCTGCATTGTTAAACAATAATAAAATACCATTTATTTAAATATTTTTGGATGTTTTCTATATTTTCAAATATTTTGATTTCAATTACAATAGAGAATACAAAGTGTACAGTGCTTACTTTATATTTATTTTTTATTACAAGTATTTGCAATGTAAAAAAACAAAAGAAATAGTATTTTTCAATTCACCTAATACAAGTGCTGTAGTGCAAGCTCTTTATCATGAAAGTTGAACTTACAAATGTAGAATTATGTACAAAAAATAACTGCATTTAAAAATAAAACAATGTAAAATTTTAGAGCCTGCAAGTCCACTCAGTCCTACTTCTTGTTCAACCAATCGCTCAGACAAACAAGATTGTTTACATTTGCAGGAGATAATGCTGCCTGCTTGTTTACAGTGCCACCTGAAAGTGAGAACAGGCGTTCTCATGGCACTGTTGTAGCTGGTGTCACAATATATTTATGTGCCAGATACGCTAAACATTCATATGTCCCTTCATGCTTCAACCACCATTCCAGAGGACATGCATCCATGCTGATGACAGATTCTGCTTGACAACAGTTCAAAGCAGTGCGGACCAATGCATGTTCATTTTCATTATCTGAGTCAGATGCCACCAGCAGAAGGTTGATTTTGTTTTTTGGTGGTTCGGTTCTGTAGTTTCTGCATCAGAGTGTTGCTCTTTTAAGACTTCTGCAAGCATGCTCCACACCTCGTCCCTCTCACATTTTGGAAGGCACTTCAGATTCTTAAACCTTGGGTCAAGTGCTGTAGCTATCTTTAGAAATCTCACATTGGTACCTTCTTTGCATTTTGTTAAATCTGCAGTGAAAGTGTTCTTAAAATGAACAACATGTACTGGGTCAGCATCCAAGACTGCTATAATATGAAATATATGGCAGAATGCAGGTAAAACTCCCCAAGGAGTTCAGCCACTAACTTAATTGACACATTTTTTTTAAACGAGCGCCATCAGCATTAAAGCATGTCCTTTGCAATGCTAGCCGAAGCATGTACGGGCATATGAATGTTTAGCATATCTGGCACGTAAATACCTTGCAATGCTGGCTCCAAAATGCAAATGCCTGTTCTCACTTACTGGTGACATTGTAAATAAGAAGAGGACAGCATTATCTCCTGTAAATGTAAACAAACTTGTTTGTCTTAACGATTGGGTGAACAAGAAGTAGGACTGAGTGAACTTGTAGGGTCTGAAGTTTTACATTGTTTTGTTTTTGAGTGCAGATATGTAACAAACAAAAATCTACATTTGTAAATTGCACTTTCACAATAAAGAGATTGCACTACTGTACTTGTATGAGGTAAATTGAAAAATACTATTTCTTTTATCATTTTTACAGTGCAAATATTTGTAATAAAAAAGTAATATACACTTTGATTTCACTTACAACACAGAATGCAATATATATGAAAATGTAGACAAACATCCAAAACATTTAATACATTTCAACTGGTATTCTATTGTTTAACATTGCGATTAAATCTGCAATTAATCACGATTAATTTTTTTGAGTTAATCACATGTGTTAACTGCGATTAATTGATCTCTCTACTTATTAATGGAAGAAATTTTAACACTTGCAGACCTTGTCTTTGCCCAGTGAATATCAAAATAGTACATATTTGGCCGTATTTGCATTATAAACTTATATTTTATGACTTAAATGTAAGTATGTCCTCTGGATTAAAAGATACAAAAATTCCCTGCCTTCCCATGCCTTTACTTTTTGTTCTTTTGCCTTTTTTTCTGTTTTCCATTTATTCTTGAAAAAAAACCCAAAAAAATAAAATATATATAATAAAAGAAAAGATAAAAAAACCCTCTGAATTTAACCAAATTAAAACATATGTTTGTAAATGTTGGTTATTCTAAATATTACAGCGGCGCACTTTTTGGTACCCAGAGTTCTTGTCACAGACAGATTTTTTTAAAAATGGTTACTTGTTTATAAAAAGATGGTGTCCCTTCTCGAGGTTCCCTCTAAAAGTGACACATGCCAGCAACTGATCATTTCAGAAACCAGAAGCAGTATTTCTAAAAAGAAAAAAAATCGAAGTCATTTCAAAACAAATTCTGGAAGCTTTGAAGGCTATATTTTCAATCAATCAGAAGCCTAAGGTTTGATTTTCCAAGTCAGAAACCAACAATGTGGGCAACTGTGGGTATGCCTACTCGAGAGCTGGAGGTATACATTTTAGCTGGAGGATCCATCCATAGGCGTGTGGCAGGGCTGGAGCACCCCCAAAAAATTAATGGGTGCTTAGCACCCATTGGTAGCCAGCTTTCCTCCTCCCCGCAGCACCTCCCTTCCGCCGGCGGCCCCGCCGATCAACTTCTCCCCTCCTTCCCAGCACCTCCTGCCCTCCGCGATCAGCTGGGGGTGGAGTGGGGGCAGGAAGAAGCGGGGTGGGAGTGGGGACTTGGGGGAAGAGGTCGGGTGGGCGCAGGACCTGGGGCAGAGCAGGGGTTTGAGCACCCCCCGGGGCCGGAGGAAGCTGGCGCCTGTGAGCCATACCCAGACTAGTTCTGATTGAGCTGGCACACTACAAATAGAAGTGTAACTATGGTGATGAGAGGGGCTAGCTGCTCCATATATGATCCTCTCTGAGACCTTACGTACATACTTGGGTGACTAGTCCATCCCACCGCTCATGTGCCTTCTATTTTTAGTGTGCTCACTCGATGAGAGCACACACCTTTCAGTTCCAGTGTAGACACACCTACTGTGTCTAAGGGTATGGCTATATTACAAGCGCTACAGTGGCACAACTGCGGTCCTGCAGCTATGCCGCTGTAGCATGAGAGTGTAGACAGTTGCTGAAGGAACGGGTTTTTCCATCGCTATAGTAAATCCATGCCCTTGGGGTGGTAGGTACGTTGATGGAAGAATTCTTCTGTTGACCTAACTGTATCTATAGTTGGGGTTAGGTTGACCTAGCTATGTTGCACAGGATGCGAAATTTTTCACAGCCCTGAGCTTTGTAGCTTGGTTGACCTAAGTTTTGGGTGTAGACCATGCCTGATTTGCATAATTACTGTTACTGCATGTGCAAGTAGGTATGTAAGTGGCCCTGTATCCAGTCTGCATGAGCATTTGTCCTAATGGTGCATACAGATGTGTGCGCATTTTTGGTATCCAGCCCCAGACATCTGTCCGTTTGAAAATCTGGCCCAAAATACAGGCTTGACAGGAATGTGATATAAATGCCTAGGTTTAATGCTTTCTATAGTAAATTAACATACATGATTAGAACTTGACCCTAGTATCTAAAGAGCTGAAAAAAAATATCACCTTATTGGGTGAACTCTTAAGCATTCTCACTGCAGTATTTGCCTGGAGCGATGTCCCAATATACCTCACAGAACAAGAACTGAACAGCTTTCCTTGTTGTCAGATACTGTACGTTACTTATATTTTCTCTTCTGCTGAAGGAATGAAGATTGAAAAATGGATTTCTTTAACATTTCTGAAACGAATCAAACATTTTACTATGACTTACTGTCACGTCATTGCCCTGTTTAAATGAAGTCAAGGCCTGCTCCAGCTCACACTGAAATCAGTGGGAATCTGTCCCCTGACTTCACTGTTTGATTGATTGGGCCTTTAAAACTTGGGAAAGGAGAGCCCTGGGAGCAGCCATTCTCTGTGTGCCCACCTCACAGTACATCCCAACAGCAGTGGTGCAGGTTCCCCCATACCAACCTCTCCTCTTGTGTCCAACCTGTCATACAGGCACAGCACGGTATTTTAACCAGGAATAGCTGTGAAGTAAGGGGAAGATTTTCCAAGACAGAAAAGACTGAAAGTCAATGGAATTTAGGTTCCTAATTCCCATTTGGGCTTTTGAAATCTCCCCTTAACTGAACAAAGGCAAAATGGTGGCAATTCAACTGATCTATTAATTTCCAGACATTTTTCCTTCCTTCTTATTACTCTAATGTTGTTTGAAGGCTCCAAACTGTGATTATTTGTCCTTTAAAAAAATTCTGAGCTCAGACTGGACTTCAACAGTCTAGGAAAAGCTCAGAATATGTTGCAATGCCGTCTTTGAGGAAGTTAAACTGGTTTCTGAATGAATCTAAACGATTGAACAATCTTGTTTTATAACAGTTTGGCTAAACTCTTACCAGAGAAATATATCCTCCCCTTTAGAAGGAGGAAGTATATTCTACTAAGTAGGCCACAGGGTTGGAAGTCAGGAGATGCTGCATTGCATCTTTCAAACATTTTCAAAAGACGCATGCAAGTTTTCATAGAAATGCAAAGAATTTTGCATAGAAATGATTTCAGTTTAAGATATTCAATAGAGCTATTGTATAACAAATAGATTTGTGAATGTATTTGTGAGTAAATGGTTTGACTTCAGTTCACTGCTATTCAGAGAGTCATATTATTTATTATGCATGAGCACTCATATTCATAGAATCATAGAACTGGAAGGGACCTCGAGCGGTCATCTAGTCCAGTCCCCTGCACTCAAGGCAGGACTAAGTATTATCTAGACCAGTGGTTCTCAAATTTTTGTATTGGTGACCTCTTTCACATAGCAAGCCTCTGAGTGCGACCCCTCCTGCCCCCTTATAAATTAAAAGCACTTTTTAATATATTTAACACCATTATAAATGTTGGAGACAAAGAAGGTTTGGAGTGGAGGCTGACAGCTCGGGATCCCTCATGTAATAGCCTCACGACCCCGCCGAGGGGTCCCGACCCCCAGTTTGAGAACCCGTGATCTAGATCATCCCTGACAGGTGTTTGTCTCACCTGCTCTTAAAAATCCCCAATGTTGGAGATTCCACAACCTCCCTAGGCAATTTATTTCCGTGCTTAAACACTCTGACAGGAAGTTTTTCCTAATGTCCAACCTAAACCACCCTTGCTGCAATTTAAGCCCATTGCTTCTTGTCCTATCCTCAGAGGTTAAGAAGAACAATTTTTCTCCCTCCTCCTTGTAACAACCTTTTTATGTACTTGAAAACTGTGCCCTGGGGCAGTGCAGCTCAGTTCCCGCCGGCCGGCAGGCGCCTGCAGAGTGCTGCAGCCCCACTCCCCAGGCACGCACAGAGGCAGGGGCGGGGCTTGTAGGCGCCGGCAGCGCGGGCAGCGAGCCCCCCCGCCCCTGCCCCCCTCAACCCGACCCGCGCGCGAGCTACGCAGACAGGAGCCAGAGGGACGCTTCCTCCTCCCCCCGCTGCCAGCCCTGCGAACGTGGCTGCAGCACGGCCGCGCTTCTCCCTCCTGCTCCTCGCCCTAGTTGCCGTGCTCTGCCCTGCTCCTGCCCGCACAGTGGCCCTTCTGCTTGGCCGCCAAGCACCTGGACCGGTGCTTCGCCGAGTGCAAGCGCTGCACCGACCCAGAGTGCAGCAGTAAGTGGGTGCGGGGCGCTGGGGTCCCCGGACGGGACCTGCCTGCTGGATCCTGAGGCTAGCACTGGGGGGGAGGGGGAGGCTGTGCCAGGCAGGCTCTGGGACGGAGGGCGGGGGGTCCGATGCCGCTCTGGGTAGCCCGTGCGGGGTGGGGTGATGATGCTGCAGGGACGGGAGACCCATGGGGAGGCCGGGGTGGAGGCAGTGCTCTCGGGGCCGGCCCTCGGGCAGGGCCATGGGGCTGCATTTGTGGGAGCCGCGATCCGCCTGTGAACCAGACGCTTCTCCGTCCCTTTAAAGGGCCAGTAGCCCAGCGTCCCGTTGGGCGGGTTCTCCCACACGTGCCGATCCAGCCCCAGTGAGGGGTGTGAGGGGAGGCGTGTGTTTGGCCATCGGCTCCCCAGCCCCATCTGCAGTGTTGGTACGTTCCAAGCGGAGCGGGAGGGGACGAGTGGCAGTTGGCTGAGAGCGGGTGGAGGGAGGGGGCTGGGGGACGTGACCTGAGTGCACCCTCTGGCACTGGGGGGGGGTCCAGGCGTGCATGGGGGAGGGGCTTGTTGGGTTTTTTTGCTCTGCCCCCCCCCCCCGCCCCCCGATTTTTCACTTCTGTCATCTCGCCCCCCCAGCCCATCCCCGTCCTGTAATCCCCACGGTGTCTACACTGGCTCCGCAGCGCTGTAGCCCCGGCGCAGAAAGCTCTACGCCTCTCGACAGGGTGTTTTTTTTCTGAGCGCTACAACTGCGCAGTTTCTGCGCACTAAGTGGCTTGGCAGTGTGTACACCTCGGGAGTTACAGCGCTTAAAGCTGCTTTACTGCGCAGAAACTTGCCAGTGTAGACAAGGCCTAAGTATACCCTGTGACCAAACCTACAATAAGTTAAACAATGAGTAGCGAATAGCTGTAATGAACAGTTTGAGAAACAACCTGCAGTCTGAAAATTATCCAGTTTACAAGTTTCTTATTTACAAACAATTAATATATTTGCAGAAATCAGGAATGGTTTGTGATGCAACAAGAAAAACAAAAAGCTTTGGCCATTAGGTATACAGGTCCCACAAGGCATGTGAAGGGAATCACCCTGGAGCCAGCTCTACACTGTACTGGGGTTATCTCTGAAAATGCTTATGGGAGAGGGCATGTGGTCACTGAGGGAGGAAGCAGACTCAGGGAACGTGTTGACATTTACAATAATGGCCATGCTGCTGATGCTGGCTTTAGAGTCAAAGCCAGAGTTTCATGAGCAAGGTGAGCTACAACTCCTCTCTTCCCTCAGTGCTGTGGGATGGGGGGCATAGATCAGTGTTCACGTTGCATTCCCCTTAGGTACCCGGCCCAAACTGGGGAAGCTAATGATTCAACCAGTAGACCAAATTCGGTGATGAATCCTGGTCAGGTGCCACCCGAGGCACAGTTGTGCATATGCTAAGAAGAAGCGGTGAATGCGGTTCTCTTCCAAAAACAAGAGAACAGGGCAGGCTGGGAAATGTAGTGCCGAATGCAGCCCTGTTGTAGTCCTAGGCTGGGACAGAGCATGGTGGGAATGTAAAAAACCTGTCCTTCCCACAGAGGAGAGACACCTGGAAAGAAGTAGCCTATTTACAGGTTAATGGCATCTCCTGGAAGCTGTAGGTGAGTGAACCCATTTGTTTGTTTGTTTGGGTCTTTTTTCTTGGCAGTGGGTTTGTGGCAGATGTCTCTGATGAGGGTCTGAAACAATTTTTTAAAAACTGTGGCTACACTCTACTGCTTTTTTCACTGAAATGAAATAAAGCCCTGGCAGAGAGAGGTATTTTTTTCTGTTTGTAACCTTCATTGTCACCCTGCTGTTTTGTTTGAATACCACTTAACCGGCTATAAAATGTAATATGCAACCAAAAATAAATATTCATACTGCACTCTCAGGTAATAGCCAATGGAAAAGAAGAAAATCCATTTGGGCTTCAGGCGAAGGGTGACAAATGTATTCTAAGGTCAGGGCTGAATTGTGAGTCTAATTATGGCTTGCGGACCAAGGCTACAGTTAGGGCCATATACAGGGCCGGCTCCAGGCACCAGCGCAGCAAGCAGGTGCTTGGGGCGGCCAATGGGAAGGGGTGGCACCTCCGGCTCTTCAGCGGCGGATCCCTCAGTCCCTCTCGGAGGATAGGACCTGCTGACAAATTGCCGCCTAAGAATGAAGCAGCGGCGGTAGAGCTCCCGCCAATCGTGGCTTTTTTTTTTTT
>NW_020664409.1:74005538-74024374 GCF_002925995.2 Terrapene triunguis
GAGAGCGGGTGGAGGGAGGGGGCTGGGGGACGTGGCCTGAGCGCACCTTCTTGGGCCTGGGGGGTCCAGGCGTGCACGGGGGAGGGGCTTGTTGTTGTTTTTTGCTCTGCCCCCCCCCCCCCCCCGCGTCCCGATTTTTCACTTCTGTCATCTGGTCACCCTAGCCAATCGTAGTGCTGTAATCACCACGGTGTCTACACTGGCTCCGCAGCGCTGTAGCCCCGGCGCAGAAAGCTCTACGCCTCTCGACAGGGTGTTTTTTTTCTGAGCGCTACAACTGCGCAGTTTCTGCGCACTAAGTGGCTTGGCAGTGTGTACACCTCGGGAGTTACAGCGCTTAAAGCTGCTTTACTGCGCAGAAACTTGCCAGTGTAGACAAGGCCTAAGTATACCCTGTGACCAAACCTACAATAAGTTAAACAATGAGTAGCGAATAGCTGTAATGAACAGTTTGAGAAACAACCTGCAGTCTGAAAATTATCCAGTTTACAAGTTTCTTATTTACAAACAATTAATATATTTGCAGAAATCAGGAATGGTTTGTGATGCAACAAGAAAAACAAAAAGCTTTGGCCATTAGGTATACAGGTCCCACAAGGCATGTGAAGGGAATCACTCTGGAGCCAGCTCTACCCTGTACTGGGGTTATCTCTGAAAATGCTTATGGGAGAGGGCATGTGGTCACTGAGGGAGGAAGCAGACTCAGGGAACGTGTTGATATTTACAATAATGGCCATGCTGCTGATGCTGGCTTTAGAGTCAAAGCCAGAGTTTCATGAGCAAGGTGAGCTACAACTCCTCTCTTCCCTCAGTGCTGTGGGATGGGGGGCATAGATCAGTGTTCACGTTGCATTCCCCTTAGGTACCCGGCCCAAACTGGGGAAGCTAATGATTCAACCAGTAGACCAAATTCGGTGATGAATCCTGGTCAGGTGCCACCTGAGGCACAGTTGTGCATATGCTAAGAAGAAGCGGTGAATGCGGTTCTCTTCCAAAAACAAGAGAGCAGGGCAGGCTGGGAAATGTAGTGCCGAATGCAGCCCTGTTGTAGTCCTAGGCTGGGACAGAGCATGGTGGGAATGTAAAAAACCTGTCCTTTCCACAGAGGAGAGACACCTGGAAAGAAGTAGCCTATTTACATGTTAATGGCATCTCCTGGAAGCTGTAGGTGAGTGAACCCATTTGTTTGTTTGTTTGGGTCTTTTTTCTTGGCAGTGGGTTTGTGGCAGATGTCTCTGATGAGGGTCTGAAACAATTTTTTAAAAACTGTGGCTACACTCTACTGCTTTTTTCACTCAAATGAAATAAAGCCCTGGCAGAGAGAGAGTTTTATTTTTCTGTTTGTAACCTTCATTGTCACCCTGCTGTTTTGTTTGAACTGCTACAGGCCTAAATTAATAATGTCTTTGATTCAATGAATACCACTTAACCGGCTATAAAATGTAATATGCAACCAAAAATAAATATTCATACTGCACTCTCAGGTAATAGCCAATGGAAAAGAAGAAAATCCATTTGGGCTTCAGGTGAAGGGTGACAAATGTATTCTAAGGTCAGGGCTGAATTGTGAGTCTAATTATGGCTTGCGGACCAAGGCTACAGTTAGGGCCATATACAGGGCCGGCTCCAGGCACCAGCGCAGCAAGCAGGTGCTTGGGGCGGCCAATGGGAAGGGGTGGCACCTCCGGCTCTTCAGCGGCGGATCCCTCAGTCCCTCTCGGAGGATAGGACCTGCTGACAAATTGCCGCCTAAGAATGAAGCAGCGGCGGTAGAGCTCCCGCCAATCGCGGCTTTTTTTTTTTTTTCCCCCCTGCTGGGGCCCGCCCTGGCCATATACAATGTTTGATCTAGAATGGGTCTCCTGCTGAAGGGAATGGGAAGTGAATTTTCACAAAGAGCAGGGATAAAATATGGTCCTTATGGAGTAGCGATGGAAGTTTTAAATATGGAAGTTACTACTGTATTTAGCATCAGTCACTGGGGAAAAGATGATGCAGGACTCTTTCAGGGGCTTCTTCTGCCCCTGGTTTGTTTGGGTGTCCATGTAACTGTGAATACAAATTAAGAATGCAATGGTAAGAACATTTTGCATAGGCAATTTCCAGTCTAAGTCTGTTTTTCCTTTCTTTTTAAAGAAAATTTGACACTTCAAAAAGTCATTGAGATAAATGAGGACAGTTCACATTTCTCTTAAAACCACTGTTTCAGATTACTCAAGACAGTGCTATATTAGTTCACATCCAGAAGGTATACTTTGCAACTCTATAGAACAGTGTGTTTTGGTTTTTTTCTCTCTCTCTGCAGAATCATGGTTAGGTTTCTTGATCTGTTAGTAGTACCTTTCTTTTCGTCTCACTTTATAGATTCATTAGAAGTAGATGAAAAAGTAATTCAGTCCTTCCTTACTGGAATAGAACTGGAACTCCACAGACACATTTAGCATGAAGAAAAGAGAGGGTAAGAAATGTTTTAGCCCTAGCACATGTGGGAAAATGTAACTACTACAGTGCTTTAAAAGATTCTTTCAAAAGTGTTTATAGAACCCCAAGCACTGTGCAAGCTAGGCTCTGAAGATGGCAAGAAGGCATAACGAAGATATGAAGCCATTTTTTAATGGGGCAACAGAGAGAAATAGACTGTAATCACTTCATATAAATAAAATGAAGAATTCCATGGATGTTACATTTTGTTAACTGTTATGTGTTTACTTACAAGGAAAAGAGCACATATAAATTGAATGGCACCTTATTGTGCTGTTGTAGATGGATTCTCCAAGATGTACATACATGCACACAGATTTCTAAAGGAAACTGTGCACTGTACACTAAGGAGCAGCCAATTAAACTGGAAAGAATACTTTGAAAGCTCTCATCTATCACTTGTAAATAAGATTCCTCTTTGATTAAAAGCATGTAGGAAAAGAAACTTCTGTAACAGCTAGGTGCCACTAGAGGGGGACAGAGCACCACACCAACCAGGCATGGGTTACATGTGCATCTTCTTAAGTCAGTGGAAGTCCATCAAGGATAAACCTAGACCACTGTCCCTATTCTACAGATGGAGAAACAGGCAGAGATTTATGGAATTATAGTCTGGACAAACTTGTCCCAGTACTTAAAAGTATTCCATTACTTAATGTAGCCCCAAAACACTTACTATTGTTGTAAACTGGCACAACTCCACTGGAGTTAATGGAGAGGGAGTAGCTTGCACCCTCTGTGAATTTGTCCCCATATCTTCACATTTAATGGTTTACCAAGGAACCTGAAATGAGTTCTGAGACAACTGTTAGTCGGAGTGTATTGACTAACAATAGGAGCCCAGTTCAACGTCAATCTAGCACAGTGGTTCCCAAACTTTAACAACCCATGAACCCCTTTCACTAAAATGTCAAGTCTCATTAACCCCCTCCTAAAAATGAACATTTCCATGGATTTTCTCCCTTACCTCAGCATAAATTATAAAAGCATTGATCTTGGACATATAAAAATTGTTTTTATGACATGCTTATTACACACTATTAATTATTTATCATTACAGTATTTTTATTATGTTATGAAAATGGCAACACTCTTCCAAGATCTCACTTCTGTAGCTTGTATCACTTTTGATTAAGCCTGTTATAAGACAAGGCTCCTATCAGAGGTGCCAGTAGAAAAAAGGAGTGAGGGAGCAAAGCCCCCATGCACCACAGGGACTGGGGGGGCACTGCCAGAAAAGTGGGGGGCCCAGGGAGGCCACCGGAAAAAAAGGGCAGGGACCCACAGGGAGGCGTGCTGATGTGGGGGCATCATGTGACCCTCATCACCCCCCATACTGGCGCCTCTGGCTCCTATGTTTCATCAAGGAGTATCAGATGTGAAACAGCATGAAGGTATTTAAGAAGCCAACTCAAAGAGTTCCTCCTACACAAGCATTCAGGTCTTGAGCAGTCCAGGTAAACAATACACGTTACAACAAAGCTTAAACTTGTTCTTCATAATAATTTAAAAACAACAGTAGCAGCCTATTTAATTTTAAAAACAGCAAAAAAATATCCACCTCCCTTTCTATTTCGTAAAAGGAGTCTTGAAGTTTAAATCTCCTCAGCGTGATAGATATGCTTGCTTTGATCTGCTTAGCTCTTGGATGTCCCCAAGGGTCCGGGCTGCCTGGGGTCCTTATGGACAGTTCTGTCCGCCATTAGGGAATTTTTTCATGAGAACCCCCTGTAACATTTTGTGAACCCCCAGGGGTTCACGAACCCCAGTTTGGGAACCACTGATCTAGCAAACATGCATCTGAGAGGATGACAGTGTTAGGATTTTATATAAATATCTTGCCCATTCAAATAATGTAGATCTTTCCAACCTGCCTTTTGCTATCTTATTGCAATAACTCTTAGTGTTGCAGACACTCATGCCTCATGTCTAACAGCTGTAGTCATTCTAGTCAATTTGATCAACTTTAAAATGTAATATTCAAACCTGCCCTTTACCAAAAGCTCAGCTGTATTATGCATTCTGCTAGAGGGAGATAAATATCAATAATGTGAAACAAATTTGAGAATGGAAATGTAGCTAGTTTTGCACTGATGTTGAAGATAAGAACCAAATTATGCCCTTACTTCAATGCAAACACATTTACTTCCATACTTGCTTTATAGACAAAATCTTCTTCAGTAGGGTTTTGTTTGTGCACCTGCAGACAGCATTTGCCCCTCTGTTACAGTAACTTAGTATGTTGGAGACCTTACTAAATACAGTCCATTTGTGCTGTTAGATCACGTACATGATGCTGCATGGCATAAGAGCTCAGATTATTGCATTCTAAAAAAACCCTGGCTTTCAGATTCTGCCCTTCAATTAGTCTGACTTCCACATAACTTCTCAAACAACTTTCTAAATTGTTTTCTATATGAATTAATGCAACTTCATTATTGGTGCTAAATTCTGGCCTTTTTGTTGTCTCTTTAAGACATGCCCTATTTCTATCTATTGTCCACACAGTGTCTGAATGTCTTATTGCATATTATGAGTTCCTAAATTACACAACCCCTTTCCACCCAATCCCAGAATCAATACTACATAATCTACTGATTGATTGTGCCGCGAGTGACGATTAATCTGGGGGGTGGGGAGATGTAAATTCTGTGAGACAGCAGAGAAAGAAAACTGAATTATTTTCTTATGTTGAAGATGGTAAAGGAAGAGGTGTATGTTTCTTTGATTTATAGGGGCTGCAGGGATTGGATGACACACTTGTAATTTCTCTATATCAGGAAGCAAAGCTAAGAAGCCTTGGTGAGTTTTAATTTAAAATGTCATGTTTAGTTTTGGAAACGGATTCTCCTTTTCTTAAAAAGTATGTATCAAGCTGTTTTTATAAAGTGACCTAAACACAAGACTGAACAGGAGGTATTCTGCTCAATGCAATTCTGCCCTCTGTAGTGTGGATTGTGTAATTTTTCACATTCAGAATTCTATTCATGTTAAAACCCACCAGTCTTTAACTTGACTAAACACAGCTCACCAACATGTACTGTCTTTTCTAATGCTACTTGTGACTGCTGACAGCACACTGTAATATAATATAGAAACATGTGGGAAAAGTTATACATTTCTGATTTAGTAAGCGTTTTTTTCCCTGTTCAGAGTGAAATTCACTTCACCCACAAAGCAGGGACTGTTGCTTTTCTGTGTTTGTACAGCACCCAGCACAATGGGCCCTCAAGCCTGACTGGGACTTCTGGGCACTACCATAACGTAAACATTTAAAACTACTACTTTTATGAGGGTGAACTGCATCTTTATATGTTGAGGAAACAAAATGTGTCACAAACCAAAGCCAGGGCATGGGGAGTCAGTGTGGCCTCTTCCTGCCACTCATGTAAGGGCTACTGGATTTTGGTAGCAGCAGATGCAGTGATCCCTTTCCTGAAAAATAATTCTCTGATGGCCTAGAGACCCTTGTGATGGGTTATACAACTCCCCACACTAGGTAACATAGGGTTGAAGAACTCTGCCCTGCCACACCTGTGAAAGATGTGACTTAGAAAAGCAAACACATCACAGGTGGGGGCAGACTAAGAGGAGAGCAGGCTTTTAGACTTCAATACCTGGAGAAGGGCAAGAGCATCTTGAGTAACTGCTGCCTTGAGGGCCCCCTCCTTGAAGGAAGGGAAGGCCTGATGCTAAACCACCACTGTGGCACTATTATTCGAGACACGCTGTTGCTCCAACTTGGCTCACGAGCTCACTAGGAGCCCTACTGTGCCTGTGGGACAGTTCACTTGTGTTTACTGACAACCCGGGAAGGGCATGATATCTGGGACTCAGCTGGAGGGCTGTTTCTTATGACTGCAGTAGTGTGGTGGAAGGCCTGGATACTGCAGACCAGAGACTGGGTGTGTGCAAAGGCCCCATTTTGGTCCCTGTGGGTGCCTCTGAAGAGGAACTTAGTGATACATGTCCCTTTATGCTGTACAAAGAAGCCCTGGCTTCACAATGGCTTTGACTATAGTCTCTCTGCCTAGGCACTGGAGAGGACCTTTGCCCAAAGATGTTTTAATCTGAGAACAGTGGGTCAAATTCTGCTCTAACTGCATGCAACCTCCGTGCCTTCAATGGAGCTATATAGATGTAACGATAGAATGTGCCCAATGTCTTTGGCTAACGCATGTACTATTTATAAACCACTACTAATTTAATAGGTTCTGCTTTTACTAACTTTGCAGGATAAGACGCAGAATGCAATGTGACTATGATTATTTTATACAGATGCTGTCCTCTTCTCCCTCCCACTTGGGCAGCAGTCTGTAGATTATATCTAGGAACTGGCCTCTTGTATCACAATCTTACCAGATAATTTTCTAGATGTTTATTTAACATCCTCTCCCACAGAAATAATTTGAGGCAGCATTTTACTTTTATAGGGCTCTGTTTGATAGGAAGAGCACAGCAGGGCTTATTTTACAAGTTGCAGGCTGCCTTCTGATGTGCTGATTTCCCCCAATCTGCTAAATTAATATCCAATAGTCTTTTAATATTTTTCAAAGCCATTTAGTTCAAAACCCTCAAAAGCAGGACAATGTTATCTGTGCTGGGGAGTGATCTGAACAAAACAAAAGTCCTATGCTTTCTTCTTGTCTTTTCCAGAGGTATAAGCAGTAACATTTCTTTCTTCCAAAGCAACAATTGAGGGAAGGCAAAGGTCACACTTATATTAGTCAGTGTTTCTCTGTAATACAGCCATTTAACAAAATACAAAATGGGAGACTGAGTGAATGACATTTTTAAATGAGTAACTTTTTATATCCTCTGCTTATAAACTCCACCCAGAAAGAAGCTAAATTTGGGAAAGACCAAACCACATGAAGCATGGTCCCTTTCTTGGTTTTATATCTAGATTGGAGGGGAGCAGCTTCCTCTGAGAAGAAGGGTAACTTTGCAGGGGAGAAACAACTCCTATGTAAGATGCTGAAAATAACCTATGCTTAGAGCTATGTTCTACCTTGGATTATTTCCACAGGTCTGATGCTAAGATTCATTACATCAGTCTATAAGAAGATCCTTGGCTATTGTTCTGTTATCTGTTTCATGCATTGTGTTTCCAATGGAGGCACACATGCTGTGCACTAGTTCTCTGTTGTTTGTTTTAAATAAAGCACTTTTCCAGATCTGGGGGATTTAGGTATTGGCCTGCACTTTACAGTTGAGATTAGGTGCTTTACATGGAGATATTAACAAAAAGCTGGGATATATGAAGTATCTTAAGACTGCACATGGATTGGACTGTCACTCTTCAAGAATTACCACTCCAGCCTAATAGTTTGAGCATCCTCCCCCTTCAAAGAGAACTAAGAATTAGTTTTTTAAACTGCAGATGTAGTAACTATTCCCGAATCTAAAACTACATGAAATGTTGTAACTGTAAATAAAAGCAGTTATACAAATCAAAATGCAATAACACTGTTTTTGTAAATACTGTACCTACATTTCACTTGTGATGAGCTCTTGTATCTGCCATTCTAACCAAGGCCACAGACAAGTAGTTAGACTCCTTGAGGAAGAAACTATGAATGGTAGGATTCTTTCATTTGCGTATTCAGGCTTCTAACCACATCTTCAAGAAGAGGCCACCTGTGCCCCCAATATTCTTCTAGAATTTTCACAGTTTCTTGTATGTTTGCAGCATATCCCTGCTGGTACTAGCTGGTGCTATTAGCTGATAGTTGCCTCCACCCAGAAATAAAGCACCATTTTCGCAATGCTTTTAGCTTGCAAGAGGATAAAGTGTAGGGTGACCTATGAGAACAGCTGATTTGTACTGTAAATAGATTCATTCTTCACTCTCCTGAAGATTAAAGTCTTCCTTCTTACATTCAGTCACATTTGGTCTTTTCCCTTTTCCTCCCCCTCTGTAGCCTCCACTTTCCAGTTACATTGTTAGTCACTGTTGTATTAACTGAGCCTACAAATTTACCCTAATTGTGAGCTCAATTGTGAAAAGGGAGTGCAAGTTCATAAAATGTTACAATAATCTACAGTAATAAATGATGATGGGGAAAGGTGCAAAAAAAGACAGACTGAATTAGTCCAAATGAAGAGGCCTACTGCTTATAATTCAAGGATTGTATATGAAGATCATGCCTGGTTAACAAAAACAGTGTGAGATGGAAATCAATGAACCAAAACTGGTGTGTTTGAAATTAGGCCTAACTGGTGGACAAAATGAGAGGATGGGCTATTCTGCCCATCACTTCCTTTTCGGACGCCTCAAAAAAATAAAAAATAAAAATAAAAAGAGACTTCAGGGGGGGAAAAAGATGGCTTACTGTGAGACATGAGAAGAGGAAGGAGCGAGCTTCACCTCTGTCAGAGGATAGGGGGTCTATTACAGGAGTGGATAGGTGAGTGTTCTGTGGCCTGCAACGTGAAGGAGTTCAGATTAGAGTATCATGATGGCCCCTTCTGACCTTAGAGTCTGAGTCTGCCATCCCACTATTTGCTAGGGCCCCAGGCCTTTGTCATTCTGATCCTCAGAGATGTCTTGACCAGAGCAGGGCAGAGAGAGGGACCCAGATGACACTACCACATCTACTGGCTCTGGCTGAAACTCAGCCAACACCTGGGATATGAGAGTTTGTCCCCTCACACCCATGTGTTCTTTTCCTTCTCCACTTTATTTCTTCTCTCCTCTTTGTTCCTGCCTAACAAAAAGTCTGGCTTAGCTGGCCAAGACTACATACACCTCTACCTCGATATAACGCTGTCCTCAGGAGCCAAAAAAATCTTACTGCGTTATAGGTGAAACCGCGTTATATTGAACTTGCTTTGACCCACCGGAGTGCGCAGCTCCCCCTCCCCCCGGAGCGCTGCTTTACTGCATTATATCCAAATTCGTGTTATATTGGGTCGCGTTATATTGGGGTAGAGGTGTATTTTGCAACAGTGTTGTAAGCCTTTGACTAGACAAGCAGCTAAAAGCAATGTCCTAAACAGCCCGATGCTGGTACAAGTTTGCCGAGACTCAGAGTGGTTGATAAGCTTGTGTGCTGTGCTTGTATTTCTCAAGCAGCGAGGTCACAAGTAAATTTAGCACCAGAGAAGCTACATCATCTGTCTTTTTCTCTCCCTTTTTGTGTGCTTGTTTTCTGAGGAAACAGGACTGGGCTTGCACAACAGTTGCAACCCGTCTCCACTAACTTCTCTTTTCCCCAAAAAGGACAGTTATGACCATCTTTGATATAATCTAAAAGACTGTCATGCAAGGGGCTTTTTCCTTTTTAATAACTCTCTCTAGTTAAAGAAAAGGGAACAAGGGATGTTGTTAAAATGAGAGCCTGTTTAATTCTTTACGCTTCAAATGCTTTAACTGTTTCCCCTTTTCTGTATCTTTAATAATAGGTTAAGAGGATTTCTAATGAATTTGCCATGGTCTGAAGCAGGTTAGGGTCTCTGTTTACCAAACCTTGTTTAATGTTGGACAGTGACAGGGTCTCATTAGCACCTTTGACTCTTTAGACCTACATTTTCCATCTAAATTAACACATCATTTTTCCTTGTTTCTGCTTGCTAGCTCTGAAAGCAGTGACTTGGGTTCCCTGTTCATTACTGGCTTAGCTTCACTCATTGAGCTCCCTGCGAGGTGTTGCTGAATCTGAAAACAAGAGACCAGTCAGCAAACCCACATCTCCCAGAGCATTACTACTAGTTCAGCTTAATAGCTGTGTATGTTGCATATCATTATCAGAAACAAAAGTCTTGAATATTTGGTTCCATATAGGAGAGGTGCCTTCCAAATACTAGGTAACAAAGACTTAGGGGAAGTTCCTCTAAAATCATTTTGAATTAGGCAAACAAAACCAAAGCAACTCATCACTTGTTGAAATGCAGAGCTAACCTGAACTCCCTCTAGAGGAAGCATGGAAAGTAGTTTCCTTCTCCTAAAGAACTCTTCAATAAATCATGGTTTGATTGTAGGTTTCTTCTTACCCCCAACCCCACCTAGCATTCTCTAAGCCTGTAAATCACTCAGCTCATCTGAAGAAAACCCAGGAATACTTACCCCTTACAAATCCAAACCGAGGATGGTGAAGCTCTTCATATTGGGTTGTCAGGTAAGCAGAGTTGTCTTTCTAACAGCTGTTTCAGAACTAGTTCATCAACTGATCTCTAGGTTTGCCTATTTTCTGGAACCTGCAGTTCTTGAAATACCAGTGAACTTGCAGATGATACACACTCATTAGGAGTTTTCTTAGGAAATTTTTCTAAGGACCGAATGATCAAATCTACAGCAGGGCCACGCAGCAGAAAACTTAGCAAATTTTACTTGCAACCAAAATACCACAGACAATTTGGCCAAGGATGTGAAAAGACTGTCTTTAGTAGTTAGATGAAGATGACTATACAGCATCATCAGAAGAGCCAAGAAAATTCTCCTTGCTAATAAGGGAATATTTACATTTATTAGAACCACCTATCCAGAACTTTAGGTTCATGACAATTATTATAAGATTGGTTAAGAGGATTTCTTAATTACAACCCTCCCAAGAAATTAATGACAGTAATTTCCAATCTTTTTGAGTTACTTCATTCATCTGCTTATTGCAAAATGCTCCTCATATTTCTCCTGATGTAATTAAAGTATGACAGGTGTTTTAAAAACCAGTTACCACTTTGTATACGTGGAATTGCATACATCAAGTAACTCTGAATTAATCCTTAGAATACTATTTTATTGAATAGTAAAAATAGTTTCAGTACAGTGTTTTCATTCCATTTTCTTTTACATCACTGTATGAAATGATCCCGTCCCCTTTGCCGAAACTGAACTATAGTCCATTTTTCAATATGATAATTTCCAGTGCTGAAACAAAACAAGCCATACATAATACTTGTGCATATTTTAAATATGCAGGTAGTGAAGAAAACAAGGGCTTATTAGCTGCTATGACATTAATATTAAATCAAAACATCTCATCAACTAACATGATACTGGGACCTGTTTTAAGGGGGAATGCAATGGGCAAGTCACACTTTTGGGGGGTGGAATATTTCTGACATGAAGCTTTTAACTGAAAAACCCAAACACGAGGACAGTTGGGATATATCTTGTTGCACTCTTAAATGTGAGCATCTTTGTTAACTGTTGCAGAGCTAATATTTCCCCAATTTATCTTATTGAATATTGTTAAATAATTCAGGGCCATACTGTCCCCTCCCTGCAGTGAAACCAAAAGAGCAAGGAGAGACCAGGCCAAGAAACTAAGTGGTAAACCTCTGAGTCTCCACGGAATGTCTTACTCTGGACAAAGGGATTTGAGGAAACCAAAGAGTATTGAGTACTAAGGAGCTTGGATTGGCGTCTCCAAAATCTGCAGCTCTTGGGGATTTGAGGGTAAAGGAAAGTGAAGCCCTGTGTGGTGACAGCTGGTCTTGTTCTCATCCATTTGGATCTGTACTGCTACTCATTCCCTGGGCTGCAAACCTTGCCACCCCTGCATAAGGCTACAGGCAGAGTGGGGGGAGGAGCATTAATTCCCATGCAGATATCCACCCATCTCTGAAAGTGCCATAGGGCATGGCTGCTCCCCAACTCCACGGAGTCAAAGATCTTGTACAGACTTCTGCTGGCTCAGGGGGCTGTGCCTAGGGGCTCTTGCTCTTCCCTTTTTCTGTGCCCCATTTGGTTTCATTGGCTTCTTCTCCCTCCATTGGCACTAGGGGAGGGGCTCTTCAAGCCCACTTATCATTGACACTTCTAATGTCACCTGTAGCTGGCACTCTAGGGAACAGAAGGCCTCCAAACTGACTGTTTCCTCTATGAATTCCCTTAATTCATGAGACAGTTACAGTGAGAGGAAAAATGTTCAGTGTTGAATTCAGTGTCACTATCTAGCTCTAGATAACATGTTCAGGTTCCTTTCTGTTCTCAGAAAATGGAGTGGGAAATGCATGCTAAAAGGAAGTCAGTTTGACTTGAAAGTCTGTTTTCACACAGGAACGCATACCAAACATGTGAGAAGACTTCATTCTACATGTTTACCACAGACCCAACGAAGCTGCCGGTCTGTTCGGAGGTCAGTTAGTTCATCAATGGATCTCCAACTGCACTGACAAGCATAAGCCCGTGATCCCTTCTTCTTTATCATCTTTGCTCTTAATTTACTGAGTTCAGGCATGTTATTCCTGTCAATCAAATAAGTTCACTTTAGTATCATGTGAGTTAGTTTTTTTCTATAAAATAAGCACTTAGCACTATGGGGCCAAATTCTGACATTGGATGTGCGTACACCGGGACTGACTTTAGCGGGAGTTGTGTGTGAAGCTGAGAAAAGATCTTAGCCCATGCATTCTGCTGAAACCAATTCTGCTGAAACCACTCTAACAGACTAGCTTAAGAAAGACACCTTATTACATCTGGGGTTTTTTTACGCACATTTTTAGCATCCTAGGTGCATTACACTTTAATGTGATTGCTGGACAGCTCTTGCTTCTATGGCAGTCTATATGCATGCAGGAAACTGCCAATGAGAACAGCAGTGTTACTCCTCTCCAGCTACTCAACGGGCTCCTGGTTCTGTTGCCTACATCTACTTATCTTCTTCCAACCCACAAGCTCCCAAGACTGTTTTTCCCTCTCCTCGCCTCCTTCTTCTACTATCATGAGATCTGAAGTGAGAAATCACATACAATTTAAGAACATGTGTAGTGGTTGTGGTGCCAGAGCAGTTGCTGAAAATCCTCTTCCTTACCTGAAGGAGGACCAGAAGCACACAGGCCCCCCCAGTAAATGCAGCACTGCTGCCCTCAGAACCAGTTCCCTGTCAGTTAATGGACTGTCATTGTAGGAGCTTTGACTACAGTAACTATAAAGTCCCCACGCAATGCTGAATGAAGTTATTTAACAGGCCAGTCTCCTTTTTATATGCAATCTTTAAATCACCTTCATGGTAAGCACTGATGTTATAATGCAATAGCATCTCTGATTTAATAATGAGTTATAGGCTAAATCAGCCATGGGCTGCTCTGAAGTTTATACAGGTCACGCTAACTTTTTTGTTACTAGAGCAACACAACGTTCTAGCATATAAAAATTCAAGAAGGCAAACTATTGGGTCAAACCCCTCCTGTTACACTGTTTTTAGTGACATCAGTTGGAAGAAAAGGAACATTTTGTACTGTGGTTAAGTCGATCCCTTCCGTGGGTGGTTTATGCACACTGAGGTCTGTGGTGGGGAGGGAGCGAAGGTGAGGTGAGGGGAAGGGAGACAGCCACTCTCTGCAGTTCCCTCCCCCCACCAAAAAAAAAAAATCTGCAAGAAACACGAATGATGTATAATCCTGACTGGGACAGAGCATCTCGCTTGCTCTTCCTCCTCTGCAGTATACAACCCCCAGGGAGACAGGAGATTATGGATCAGCAACCACAGGGACAGTACAGTGCAATAACAGCCATTCCTGCACTCAGGCCAGATAGTAGGTCATGAAACAAGCCTTGGGCCTTAATTCAGAAAAATACTTAAACACATGCTAGACATTAAGTGTGCACTTAAGTCTCATTACCTTTAATGGGATTCAAGCATGTGCTGAAGTGCTGTCTTGAATAGAATGCTTTCCTGAGTAAAGGTCTCAGTGTACTGTCACTATTGTTTGCAGGTGTATTGAAACCTGAAGTTTTTTTAGGCTTAGTTCTCTGCTGGTTCTGCAGAGGAGGGAACTCCATCCTCCAAAATATCAATCAGAAAGAAATACCAAGTAGACTAATGTAGTATTAGCTCCCCTACTTGGGAATAACCTAGGGAGGGGTCAATCTGGTCTAGAGAGTGAATCTGAAGTGTGTTATAAGTATCCATTTAGTTTAGATTCATACAGTATCAGCTATCCTATTCTAAGTATCTTTAACTGGTTCACTTGTATCATAAATGAATCCATATGCACAGTGACATTCTGCTGTCAGGAAATAGCATATGCAAGTTAATCACTATGGGGTCTGTGGTGAAAGGGATAGGGATGGAGGAGCAGGGTAGAAGGCAAAAGGGATCACATCTCATAATACAGACGGATAGACAATAGGGAGAACATCAAGTCACAAGTTACTTCTACGCTAGCATCCAGCAATGCAAATGAAGAGGCCAAAGGACCAGTATATTTTGAAATAACTATTTCAAAAAGCAAGTGTAAACTTAATGTTTTAACCATGACTGACATTTAGCCTGCTTTTTCCATTAATCCTTCATCTGCTGCCCTTACAGATGTTCAAATACTGCACTGATGAGCACAATAAAAATGTTTAGATAGAAATTTGAGAACTAAAAACAGTGGGGTAGTTGCTTATTTACTCACTTACTTGCCCATCCTTTACATCTCAATTTTACACTATTTATTTAGGAAGGATTAACAGGTTTACAAATCCATGCCATGTAAATATGAGAAACAAAACAATCATTACAAGAGTGAGCTTTTGTTTAAAGAGACATTATATAGGATTATTGTCATCAGAGCTCTCTGTTTAACAGAGTGATGTTACAGAGTAAGCATTATTACAAGATCTATGACATGTTTTTTAACAGACCAGGCATGTCTAATATTAATATTCAAAAAATTGGACAGCTGGTTGTGTTTGCAAGTGAATGTAATCAAATATCTGAGACCTGGTCTATGCTACATAGCTAGGTCAATGTGAGGCAGCTTACATCGACCTAATGATGTCAGTGTACACACTACAGTCTTGTCCCGCCGATGTAAGTGCCCTGCTACACTGACATCATCACTCCACCTCCATGAGAGGTGTAGCTTATGGCGGTGTAGTCAGGGCGACGCAGTGTCAGACACTGCCTTACTTATATGGGCTGTTGGCTCTCTTGTCAATTTCAGTTTTGTGAAATTGACAAGAAAGCCAGGTAGCTAGAGCCTGGCTGCCCCCAGCTCCCAGCCAGGCTGCTGCCCAGAGGCCCCCTACTCAGGGAGCCGAGAAGCCCAGGCAGCTGCCCCCTGCTCCCAGTCAGGAGTAGGGAAGTGAGAAGCCCAGGCGGCTGCCCCCCACTCCCAGCGGGGATGCTGCCTGGAGGCTCCTCATTCCCTGCTATGGGGAGGCCGAGAAGCCCAGGAGGCTGTCCCTTGCTCCCAGCCAGGAGTGGGGAGCCAAGAAGCTTAGGGGTGGGGTGGGGGAGCTGGTTCCCAGTAGGGAGCTGAGAGTCCTGGCTTTCAGCCTCCCACACTATCCCTCTTCCGTCGGTGGAAGCTCTCCTAGTGAGGAGGCACACCACCAACAGAAGAAGGGTAGTGTGGACATCAGCCTCTGCAGTAATTACTGTGGTGACTGTAAGTCAACCTGACATATGTTAACTTAAGTCTGTAGTGTAGACATGCCCTAAGTATATCTGTCCTCTGTCTATTCCGCTTGGTACGTAACTGGTTCATTCTCACTTTTAATCCCCTAATTTGCTTTGTTAATTCCAGGTTAGCCTAAATTGCTGAACATCATGTTGAGGATTACACATTTTAATCAAAATTAGAAATAGTTGATAACAATGCCTTTCACTTGATTAGATTATTTATTTTATTCATTCAAAATCTCAGGAACAGAATAACTTGTACATTAAATAATATACATTCTGCCCTTTAGTTCATGAAACTCTCTAGTTACCAAAGAGTCATATCAAAAACTTATCAGTGCAGAGTATTTTTAATAATTTGTATTAATAAAAAAAACAAGGGTCTCTCTGTCAATTCTTAGGATCAGAGAAAGAACAAGGAAGAGACTATTAATAACAAGATGACTAACTAATGTGTTATTATTATAAGGTGTTAGTGTTCTTTACAAGCTACAATACACCCCCTGGTGTTCACACAAACAATCTGAACATCCAATTAACCCGATCAATGTATTTTAAGAGAACAAACTTTTGATCAAAACAGATTTTATCAAAATAAATGGAATGCACTGTATTAAAATTCCCTGTATAAATCAGGAATAAACCTCTTATTTGTAATTACAATCCAACCTAGGAAAGGTTTTAGAGAAATTAGAAGTCAAAGTGGCTAAAGGATAAATTCAGGGACTTCAAATCCGCATTGTGGTGGGGGAGAGGGAGAAATACCACAATTTAACAACAACAACAAAAATATTTTGAAAGTGATTGGTCCAAGGTTTTTTCCCCATGGAAAGCCTTGCATTTAGTCAAGCTTCTGCATTTTTAAAACAAAGGCTTTTAAACTGTTTAAGTCTCACTGAACAGCTTATATACATAGCATGAGCACAGTACTTAACAGTGGAGAGAAAAAAGACTTATTGCTTCTGTCAGTTTATGTCACCCAAAACATGGTGGCAAATATACATAAGGACAGTCATACTTTTACTTTATTCATAAATGAGACATACTGCAGTAGAACACAAGAGGCCAAATTCATCACTAGTGAAAGTGACACTATTTACAAGGAACAGCACCTGATTATGCCAGCAATAAATATGGCTCTTTATCTATTAAAATGTACATTTTTGATAAGCATATTACCCCCCAAATACTAATTTCAAGTCTACCTGAGGCATACCTGAAAAAGAGATAATCACATGACTTATCCCATTGGTAGTCATTGTAATGAGACACATGGAAGTCACAGGCAGTACAACGTAGCTGATCACATGTTCTGTTCAAAGTAAAATAATCAAATATCAGTGATTTATTACAAAGATACATTAAGATTTCAAAATCAAGTACTCAAAAGTTACAAAATGCCAGAACTAAGGTGCCCTCTCATGCACAGACATTCTACATGTTTTAATTACATGAGCCCATACCATACTTTCCACTGCCACATTCAGTGCACCAGCTGGATGGTGCGCTGGGAACTAACTAGGTTAATATAGTTTATGTAGGCTATTGGCTCAACTCCTGCCTCATTTGGAGGGTGAAGGTGGAAGATGTGTAGTGAATGAGGCACGGGATTGTAGGAAGAGAAGGGATGGTCTCATGGCTAAGGAAACAAAACGCTTCCCTGGATTCTATGCCCGCCTTTGCCAGAGAGTTCCTCTGTGATGCTGAGTATATCCCTTAAATCAAAAATTGCACAGGTGGCTACTGTGAGTTCCTCATTTTCTGGGTGCCTAATCTGCAGAAGTGCTGAGCACTCAGAGCTACAACTGATGTAAATGGGAGTTGTGCTTTAAACATACAAAGTGCCATGCAATTCTAATGTCTCTGAAAAATCAGACCCTAGGTGTCTCAAGTTGGGCACTTACAATTGGTAGACACTTCTGATAATGTTGGTCTTAATCGCTCTGTGTCTCAGTTCCCCATCTGTAAAAATGAGAATACCACCACCTCCCCTCACAAGGGTGTTGTAAAGATTGATGTTTGTGAAGCATTCAGATGCAATGGTGCTAAGTGTCTAAAAAAGTCTGTAAAGGAATTAATAATTCTGTATTCAGTGCAGATTTGGATGGTACACAGTAAATAAGGTATGGGACCATACACTGAATGGGAATAGAAATAAATAAATGCTTGACTTGACAACCATAACGTTCTCCTAACAGTTTTTTGCATGTAATTTACTGTTTTTTTTAAAGCAAGCTGAACAAACAAATTCTACCCATACTGACCTCCACGGTTGGAATCTTTAGACATACAGCACAGAGCACTCTCACTTGAGCTAACAGAATAACTAACTGGTGATAGTAATAGTTTAAGGTGGTTATCTGCAGGACAGCCACAAGAGGAGGATGAGACACATACTTTGTCAGCAGGCTTCACACATGTTGGCTAACAGCAGAGGTCTGTAGGGAATTCAGACTCCTGGGTTCTGCTCCAGGTTCTGGAGGAGACTCTTCTATCCCAGTCCCCAACCATGTCTTCCTCTCCCAGGGGTGCTATTTCTATCTCCATCTGCCCCTGTTCCCCTCCCTGGAGCAGGGTCCCCATTCCCCCATTTCTTATCCCTGGCTCTTCCCTCTGCTTCTCATTCCTCAGCTCTCGAAACAGGCTGACTCCTCTTCCACACTGCCTGGGCACCAGCAGGGGAGCAATAAGAGCACAGGAGAGAGGCTCCCTGATCTCAGTTGTGGTGCCTGGCAGATTTGGGTGCATGTTTACAGGGGCAGCAAAGGTACCTTTCTGACCCCACCGGGACCATTCCCCACCCCCAGAAACATTTCGAGACCCTGCTCTGAATTATGGAGGCATTAGAGCTCAACAAAATGGTGAACTTGTTCTGCCAAATATTAAAAAAAGTTATTTTCCCTTGTTCTCAGAAATGGCTAAACTAATTTTTCTAAACGTAAAAACAAAAACAAAAAAAAACAAAAAAAAATCAGCCTGAGGCAGACATTCAGCATGGAAAACTTCAGTCTAAAC
>NW_020664409.1:74024774-74030124 GCF_002925995.2 Terrapene triunguis
CTGAATTTGTGTTATATCGGGTCGTGTTGTATCGGGGTAGAGGTGTAGTTAGCAAAGCGGTTTTACATTTGCCAACTAATCTGAAGATAGCCTTTTCAGCGGCAGCGCTGTGAATTCCCGAGTGTAGCCAAGGCCTAAGGAGCAATACTCCACAATTCCTCTTTCTAAGCAAGTTTGAGTGGTTGCATGGCTTGTGTAGCCACAACTAAGTAGGTCCACTAAACAAAACTGCCTTTTGAGGTAAGGGGTGTAAAGGTCACATACACAACTGAAGCTAGTGTGCACCAAAGAGGCTTTACAGGGAAAGATGGAGGCCTTGGCTACACTTGCAGCTGTACAGCGCTGTACGTTAAACCAGTCTTCATACAGCTGAGTAGGGAAAGCGCTGCAGTCTGTCCACCCTGACAGCGCACTGTCGTGGCCACATTTGCAGCGGCATTGGGAGCGGTGCATTATGGGCAGCTATCCCAGCGTTCAAGTGGCCGCAATGTGCTTTTCAAAAGGGGTGGGGTGGGGTGGATTGGAGTGGAGTGTAACAGGAAATGTGGGGGGAGAGAGAGTGGATTTTTGGAGTGCGGACACTGTGTCAGCACCCTGCCTTGCAAGTTCCGACCCCCCTCCCTCTCCACCCTCTCTCACTCACTGAAAGCAAACAGCAGCTGTTTGTTTTTTTCCCCTCAAAGACCAGATAAGCAGCCGCTTGAAATGGACCCCTCCCTCCCCGCTTGCCGCCTCTCTCTTCAAGCAAACATTAGCTGTGGGCGTTCCAAAGGGAGCCCCCCTGCCTGCCTCTACTCATTCACAGCAAACAGTAGCTGTGTTTGTTTTTTTTGATAAGCAGCTCCCCGAGCACGGGAGTTCACAACAAAACAAAGAGAGGAACCTTCACTTAAAAGGATTATGGGGAGTTTCCGGAGGTCAATCACTGCGTAATAAGATTACTCCCCGTTTACACTGGAGCACCAGCGTCTCAGCCACTCCGCATCAGCTGTTAATCCTCTCGGGGAGGTGGAGTACCCGCAGCGCTGTAGCCACGGAGATACAGCGCTGTAAGTGCCTTGCCAGTGTGGACGGGGAGTGAGTTACAGCGCTGGGGGAGGCTTTATTGCGCTGTAACTCTCAAGTGTAGCCAAGGCCTCAGTTTCCCACATAAAATCCCTGTGCAAATCCTTAGCATAGGAGTCAAGATCTGGCCCATAATTCTGGTTGTGAAGATGCTGTTTGTTATAAGCACTTTAAAAACATGATTTAGAAGAAAATTCCCTTTAGGCTGAAATTTTATGTAACTTGCTGTAAGTTGATGGGTTATTTTATTTTTTTAAATGTTACCTGCAAAGGAAAAAGGTTGCCTTGCATGCTTTTTCCTTCCTTAAAATGTCTAAAGATGGCCATGAAACTTTAATTGATTTTTTTTTTTAATTAAAAATCCAAGTCTGGCCTAGGCTGGATAACTATGACTGCAGAACTAATGAAATGGTGAAATCATAAGAGCCAGGACACCCTACTTTTATAAAAAGGGCCATAGAATCTTTAGTGTCAATACTGAGCAGATAAGCTCTCAAGAGGTCTCTAAAACACACTCATGAAATAAACCACATGTAACTCAAGTTATCAAAATCTCTTACATGTTTAGGTAAGGCAAGTTTAACCCACTTATTTAAACTCTCAACAGAAACTGTACATAAGACTGCCCATTTGCATTATTACAATATCTTTCAGATTTCCTACCTCTGTGAAATATTTGTTCCTACACCAAGTGGTGTAGAGCTTCCACCAAGATACACTGGACAACAGCTACATGAATTCAACAGAGAAATAGTAAAATTAGTTAGTCATTTGGGAAAAGTAGCATAATAATAACCTACACTGATTTGATCTAGTGTGTCCTGCTCCAATGAGCACATGTACCTTTTCAGCAAGTCCATTACTTTCATTAGAATGGCAAGGCACAGTATTTGTAAAATAAGTGTTACTTTATTGGACTTATGCTGAACATCCAGGAGCATATAAGGAGTTAAAAGTTTTTCAACATGTGCATAAGCAAGAGTCACAGAAACACTCTACTATGTGCAGCATCTTCACCAAATAGTATAGGGACTTAAAATAAACACAGAAAAGTAAAACAGAACATTAATTTTGAACTGTTAATGCTTTTTCATGTGGCAGAACATTACTTACAACTGGAGTAATCTTTAGTACTTTAATTTAGCACTAGACAACATGCCTTATATGGATAGACTCAAGGAGCTCAATCTGTTTATCTTAACAAAGAGAAGTCTAAGGGGAGATTTGATCACAGGATACAAGTACCTACATGGGGAACAGATATTTGATAATGAGCTCTTCAATCTAGCAGACAAAGGTATAACAAGATCCAATGGCTGGAAGCTGAAGCTAGACAAATTCAGAATGGAAACAAGGTGTAAGTTTTTAATGGTAATTAACCATTGGAACAATTTACCAAGATTGTGATGGTTTCTCCATCGGGGCAATTTTAAAATCAAGATTGGATTTTTTTAAACATTCAGAAGGAATCATGTTGGGGGAGGTTCTATGGCCCGTGTTATACAGGAGGTCAGATTAGATGATCACAATGGTCTCTTCTGGCCTTGGAATCTATTAAATGAATGAAAAACTTACTTTGCTCTTTGGAGTCAGAAAACTGTCAAAATGCTGAATTATTTGTCCTTTCTCCTATGAAAGCTCCCCTAAATACTTAGTTCCTTTGTAATTCAGTGTCATCATAGTTTAAATAGTATACATTACTAGACTGATTATAGAATTTGCACACTAGTGTATTCAGTTCAGCATTCTTCACGTACCTTTTACCATGAGCCTGAATGGAAGCCCTATTTCTTTCAGATGTGGGACTTGCAGATTTAGATTTCAGTTTCTATTTCAAAACAGAGAGAGAACCAGGCAGCATTACAGCAACATACACAGCTATTCAATTTTGCTTAAGAAGCAAGGGCCAGAAACCTCTCTGATGGAAGCTGGAATGAGGGTAGAAAAACTGCAAGTTGCCCATCACCGTGATTTGGCTCTTCTCAAAAAGCATCACAATTTTAGCAGATACCCCCATTGGTGGATAGGGAACCAGGCTCATAAAACACCTATACTCATCCAATTTCCTCCCCAAACGCAGATTTCCCCACTCTGCAGAGGGCTCTGTGAGAAGCCCATGCAATGGAGGCAGCAGATTCCACCCCTCTCCATACAAATCTATTTGGGTGTTGTGGGGCAGGAGGGAATAATGATCTGGCCCAGGATAGTAATCAAATAACTTAAACTCAAAATGTACATCTTTCAAATCTATCCAACTGGAATTGTGAGTGCTCAGCCCTCCCCCCCACCCCCTTTTTTTTAAGCACATCCTAGATGTCTCAAGTGTGGCACTGAAAATTAGTAGACACTTAAAAATTGAAGCCTACGTGACTTGCCCAAAGTCATACAGTAAATGCATAGCTTAGCTAGGAATTTAACTCTGATTCCCAGTTCTGTGCGCTAACCATCAGACTATGCTTCCACGAAACACTAACACACCAGACTGCAACATCAGTTAATAAAATGGCGAAAGGAGGTAAACTGAAGAAGAGAAAGCTTCTATTTAGACAAGTAATGACAGAAAAAGAAATTGGAAAGTACAAGACCATTTAATTGGAATTTCTGAAGTTTTCCCTGATAGCAGCTCATATAGAGTTTATTCACTGAGTTATGGGATATTCTGATACTGGCCTTGTGACCCAAGGACTTCTTGGTGCCAAATGGCAGAAGGCACGGAGGGTGCATAGGGTTCTACAGGGATCCTCTGGGTTGGATATAAGCATAACAGTTCACCAAAGGGTGGCATGTGAGGTCTCTACCAAGAGCCAGTAGCCCACTGCTCACTGTCATCACTGCAAAAAGTATGTGCGGATAATATTTAAGGAGTTATGTATCTATTCTAAAATTTATGTTGTTAAGGTCTTGGAGTTAAGGATGGTCACTAGTAGGTGAAACACCTCAAAAATTTTCCTTTCAGACAGGAGGCAGCAGACACCTATCACCCTGGGCTGGTCATTTGTGTATTGTATGGCTCACAATGTAGGCCTATTTGCATACTGAGCCACAGGCAAAATAAGAGATTGTGAAGTCTACAAGAAAGGAAATTCACAGGATGAAACAATGAGCAGGGGGGTGCCCTGTCTACGAATAAAGACAAAGGATGGGACTGATATATCTTGGGGAGGGCGGGGGGGTGAGGGGAAATACATGGAATCCTTCATACAGGAGCCAAGCTGACAGCATACTTGTCTCATGAAAGGAGTATCACAGCTAAGCTGGCTAAAAAGCGCTGCAAGGATTTTGGGTGAGCCAAACTCTACAAGACATGAGAGTATCTTGGTAATTAAGTCTAGGCTCAAGAATGCATTATAACTTTATTTTATATGTAAACATTTGTTTCCAATACTACTTGCTATTACTTGAATCTGCGCTTTGTTAAATAAACTTATATTTGTAGTGAAATCAAGTATATCGAAAGGCTATGTGTTGAGTGGAGAGGTGCTATGAGATAGAACTGGTAAGCTGGTGAGTACTGTTTCTTTGGAAGCAGCGAATCTGTGAATACTGCAAATACCAGTGGACCAGGGGCTGGACACTAGGGAGACGCCTGGAGGGCTCAAAGGTTGGACTGTATCTATCACTAACCTGTAGAGTAACAGTGGGGCCTGTAAGGCCTAGAGGGGAGTGCTTGTGTGGCCTCTGGCTGGAGGAGTTGGGGATTACCATGGCAGGCATAGATAAGGCAGGTGGTAGCTAGGTGCCTCACAACCCTGGGTATCCCGGCCTAGGCAATGTGTCAGGGCTCCCTCAATCTCTCCTGCTAAAGAAAGAAAGAGAGAGAGAGAGAATGACTGTGTAGCCTGGTGGTTAGGGCACTCATCTGGGAGGTGGGAGACCAAGGTCCAGTTCCCCTGCTCCAATGACTTCTTTACTACTTATTCATAATGGAACAGCGTCAACAGGAAAGACTGGGAGTCCCACACCAGAATATCGCATAACTCAGTAGTTAGAGCATTTTCGTGGCAGGTTGGAGATGCCTGTTAAAATCCTTTCTCCCCCCTTTGGCAAAGGGGGGGAATTGAACCTGGATCTCTCACATCCCAGGCAAGTGCTCTAACCTCTGTGCTAAAAATTATAAACATCATCATATTCTCCTCTTCCCATCATTTTCTGTGGAATTTATTCCTACTTAGGACCCTAAGTTACTTGACTCCAGGAGGTGGGTTGCTGATCATGGCTTGCTAACAGAGATAGGAGGAATAGCTCAATGGTTTGCGCATTGGCCTGCTAAACCCAGGGTTGTAAG